>NW_017259545.1:1549535-1566208 GCF_001594045.1 Atta colombica | reverse complement strand
TTCATAATTTTATATATATATATATATATATATCTTAAATTTTATACAGATTAATTATCTTTGTAAAATTTTTGTTTTAATTTTTGTTAAGTTGTCAGCATGTTTTTCTTGGTTCATTAGAATAAAAAAGAAAAAAGAAAAAAAATTTTTTTTATTTCATTATCCTCCTTATTCTGTAATAATATCTGCCGATAGGATATCAGTGGATACAACGACAATTATTTTCCATTCCTATCTCGTCGGTGAGTGTACCATTATTCGGTATTACTTCCTATACAAGATAAAAGCACGATTTGTTGATTAATCAGTTCTAGAGATTCTGCAGAAACCAACTTTATCGAATGGCGTTGACGTTCACTACGAAAATCTATTATCCGAATATCGCTATTCAATATTCTACGGATTCCATCTATAATGATACAGTCGATTAACATTTTCAACATTATTAGTGAAAGATTATATGTTTTGAATAATAAATATTAAAAAATAATTCAACTGATTTTATTGTATTTCATGTTCTATTCTTTTAATGTAAGATAAAATGGAACATCACTAAGTTCTTTTCAAATTGTTCCATATAGGTGTAAATTGCATCATTCAACTTATCATAAAATTTCATAATAATTAATGATTCTTAATTTTGTTTGTTTCAAAATCAGAAATAAAGAAATAAAGAAAAGACTAATATTTCTACAAGCTAATAATCATGATTTATGTAGGTATTATTTGTTATGAAAACCGATACTTGAACCTATAGTACAGTAAGAAGGCTCGATAAATCATGATAACACATATTAAAAATATTTTCTCCATATATCGATCTATGGCGAATAAATCATAATGGTCCGCAAATATATTACACACCACCTCACTGCCAAAATCGCGATATGTATCTCACGTTTTGACGCGCTTGTACTTTATACTCATCACATATAGGAGGAGACCGCCTATGTATCTGGGTGCTCCAGATAGATGCGTCTGATATGAAATCGGTCGGTTGTCGAGCCAGGTCCTGAACCGAGTAATGAGAGACCCAGTGCCGCCTCCCGTGTATCTTGTTCTCCCTTGTTTATAAGAATCGTCGGATTTACATCAGAGCGATCGTGATCAGGTGGATCTCGAAGGAGCAAACGCGAATGAGTGGGTGGATACACTTGTTTTCGAATGTTATATGGGAAAGTTCTTCACATGATGGCTCTTAAAAACGTTTTATGTTTATCCGCACAGAAAATTATTAAAGTAACGAAAATCGAAAGAGAGAAATTTAATTAAAATCATTCTTTTTCTTTTAGAATAAATAAGTATAGTATCTATGACAAGGTTTTAGGAGATGTAACAATATTTAAAACATATTGAGGTATATGAGTTATGTGAATCCAAATACAAATATATTTTTCAGTTAATATGAAAATATCATTTCGCTAAATTTTATTTTGCTAAATTTGTTAAATAAATACCGCGAAATATGTAGAACAATATTCACTGACAATAATTCATTTACAGAAAAAAACCATTAATACAATTTTTCAATTTTGTTCTAGTTAGATAAATTTAATTGTTCTGGAAATTTAATTTGTAAATTTATTCTGTGTATGTTGGTTAACATTTGATAAATACTACAAATGGAATTATATAAATATTTAAAGATATAGATATAATCGAGTAGATATAATGATAAAGTATTCTTGAATGTAATAATTAAGCTTAAAAAAATAATTAAACTTTTCACCTAATGCTTGTTCATTATACATTTATATATTCGTGTAATTAAAAAGCGATATGTATAACGCTAGCATCATTTTAGAAATATTTAGAAAAAATACAATACTTAATACTGATTATTATACATGCGCAAACTTGGGCCAAATGTCAGAAAAAAATCACAGCATAATTGAATAAAAAAGAAACAGTCATTAACGAGACGCGTATATAATTTATTATACTATAATAAAAAAAAGTTTTTCCCCAGAAAAACAGCTCGTTCTATATATTGAAATTAGTACACTAGTCAATGCACTGATATTCCACAACGATTATTCAAGAAGGCGGACACTGTCGGCAGTATCCTCATAAAGTTAACGACCAATGTTTTGGTTCTCATCCTCCAAGCCAACGAAAAATATCGTGGCTAAGAAAAAGAAACGATAGAATATAATGTAAAGAATTCGGGACCCTTAACTTTTTATTTCTTTTGCCCGTAAGGGCAAATCTTTATTAAGATCTATGTTAATTTAGGAAATGTCCGTAAAATAATGGTTGGAATATTTAATGTCATTAACTGTTAATTTTGGGAATATGTGTATGTACATCAAAGCGCAATCGTTACATATGCATGCCTGACATTTACATGATGTTTACGTTAATCGTGCTTTGCAGCAAAATACTCTTAATGTAAGCTTCAATCAACGCTAGATGAGATATGCTTTCACAGACATTATAATTCGTGCGTATATGTAACTAGTAATTAATAGCTCATCTAACATGCATCTAATCTGTAATATAAAAATAGTTTATGTTTCTTTTTAACAAATAAATGATTCTCTAATAGTGTTTTAAAATTGAATCGTAAAAGATCTTTAATTTTACGCGAGATATAAAAAGGAGAGAGAGAGAGAGAGAGAGAGAGAGAGAGAGAGAGAGAGAGAGAGAGAGCCCTGAAAATTGAATATCTCTTCAGGTCGAAGAATTTACTGTTCGTAATTGGGTACTGAAGATAAATTTGCGATTATGTGACGTGAATTAATTTTCTCGCGTTAAATAGGATACATTTGTTTTATGCTGTCGCAGAAAAAAAAGAGAATGACACGGTTCGTTTACGTGTAATTTGCAATTCTAAAGCTCATGCCTCGTCAACCTCATCGAAGTTTCCGGTCACGGTTCATTGGTGCGAGATGAGTTTGAGTTGGCCCGATCATGCGGTGCGATCGATTAGCACTTCGTACCTCACTGACGAACAAGTGGCTAATTATTCGTCGACAAAGCGCGGATTGTATGCAAAAACCGACTCGGTCGTCGCACCCGGAATTGCAAACGGACGCGTATACCTTCATTGTCAATTCGATTTGGTAGACGCCGTTCGATTCTCTTGCCGCAGCTCAAAACCTACATTCCTAAGCGAGATAGCAGATCGCACGTGAAACCGCATTAATATTCTTATTGCGTCGTATATATGCAGCGACTGGGGGCTTTGTCATCGATATCCTGCAATGTATATAGGGAAAGTAAGGACGAAGCAATATTGAATATTCTCGTTCTAGTGTTAGAAAAACTAAAAAGTACACTATAGACAATTTAAGCAAATCCCAAAATACAATATATTATAAGGCGGCTAAAGAGAACAAGCTTTTCCGTTCAATATTTACAAAACTAAAAGTATTCTTTATTTTATTTCTGTCCAATTTATTCTGTGTATTTTATACTATTGCAGATTATTCATACATGCCTGATAAATGAGTTCACCGCGAATAACGTAAAATGTATCAAGATTCAAGATCGTAGTGTCGACACATGGAGTTTCTACCATAAAGCGGAACGTTCGTCATTTTCAACGGCAGTCTTGAAAGCCGCGTTTCACAGTGCTAGATCAATCTTCAATTCCTAATTCGTTGGGAGACCGTCGAGATCGATCTTGCGCGGTGGGACCATCGTAAATCGTTCGCAAGATTAATCTCGCGGCTCGATCCGCGCTGGTGATCACGATCGACTTGCGCGCTAAGCTCCGTCGTAGATCTCACTTGAATTTACGATCCGCGCGCATTTCTCGAGCTCTTCGCCACCAAGAAAAGGTCTATTTCTCATGTGATTGCGGCATTTTAAAATTCGTCGTTATCGTGACACTCGACGAACAGTGTGAATGACACGGGCGCGTAAATAACGTATGGCGGTGCATGCGGGTCATGTATAACTCCATGGAAACATGATTGCACGCGATAATCGTTTTTATATTTCATATTCGTCACGCATCTCCGACGCTTCACCGAAAAGTGGATGATAAATCATACATGAATTGTAATGCCCAATAATTTATATTTATTTTTCAGTATATTAATTTTCAGTACAAAAATGTTGCATTTTCGAATTCGCTGAAATGAAATGATCTAATTAAATCTAAATGTTGAATTTCCTTACAATTTTATTGTTAAATATATTAACTGAAAGACTGTTATATTCAAAGATTAAAAAAAAAATCGTATAAAAAGGCAAATAAGAGTCAAGCGCAGTTAATGAAATTATATTTAGAAATATTATACAGTAACTTGCAAACGTTTTAGCTTCTCTTCGGTCCTCTTAGTTTCTCTTCTCTTCTTATCCTTAATGAAAAATGTCATAATTTACAAAGCAGATTGTTTCTCGAGCTTTAAGTGCAAGTTAAAATGAATTTTAAGAGAATGAATATATTACTCACACTGGTTACAAAAGAATGAGCGACACATTATTTAATTTACGCTTGGAGCTCGAGAGATAATCTGATTTATAAATTATAGCATTTTTCACTAAGGATGATCCGAAAATTATTTTAAATGTAGTATTTTTAAATGTAGTTATTGTATTTTTAACTGATTTAATTTTCTCTCCACTAGCTGCAATGTGCTTGATTTTTATTTGATTTATATGAATTTTCTTTTAATATCATTGCTATTCGTTATAGAAAGATTATTATAGAAAGCTACATTTCTATTGTGTAATATTATTACTAAAAATTAAATATTTATTACAAATATTACTGTAAAAATATTTATAAAAACAAAAAAATGCTAATTTATTCGAAAGTTGAGAAAGAGAGAGAGAGAGAGAGAGAGAAAATAGATACAAAATGGAAATGTACATAACTGAAAGCTGCATTTATCTTAATTAATTTTGCATTTGGGAAATGTACATACGTTTTGAAGCATTTTCTGGGTATATGACACTCTCTGGAGACTGACGACGATTATTTCGAAACCAACTCTTCACCGCGTAGTTCAAATGCTGCAAATGAGCAAACCGATGCAACATCAACGCAGTACGGTCTTATATAATCCTACCAAATCAAATGCGCATCGCTAACTCTTAGCAGACCTAATATCAAGCTTCTCCGGTGGAGCATTTTTATAGTAGCGCGTAATCACATTTAAATCCTAATTACATTGATATAACGTGTAATATAACGAAGTCAGTTGCTCATAACGCTAAATTGGAAGATGCATTAAACGCTGCTAAAATATTTCACATCAGACTGGAATCACTCGTTAGTCGGATACATCTCCTACATTTTGAGATTAATGAAAATTGATATATTAGATGTGGAGAGATGTAAAGGTATAGACTGATGGTACGGCTATCTCGTTGCTATCTATATTCAGATAGCAACGTGACATCTCGTTTCTCCGGACTGCTCATGAATAATTGGAGAAGAGTTTTGAAAGATTCAAACTACTGGAATGTTCAAAAACGTCATCAAATGTGTGCACATTTATGTTCCACTCATTCATTTTATTATATATATAATTAAATACGAACGATCCGCGCGTTTAATCAATTAAAGAGACGACGAACTATCAATGTCCATGATTGTCGAGAAATTGTATTAGTACGCAAGATGGATCGAATGCAAATTATAACTTAATTAATAATTAATTACCTAATTAGGAGTGAAGAGTAATTGGGAATAAAGAGAAGAAGACAGAATTTTAGCCTAAGTAATAATCTTATAATGCTAAGAGAGAATGAAAGAGAATGAGGAAAAAAAAAGCAGAAAGAGTATTTTTCCTTTTCACCAATAAACGTGCGAGATGATTGAAACCTCAATTTGAGGTAGGCGTTTAACCGCGCTCTATGATCATCGTTCATGTTTTTTTTCTTCATCTCTCTTTTTCTTTTCCTGTTTGAGAGCGTGAATTCATTTTTCAAACCGACAGATGTATCGTATAATCTTCGGATATCGATATCTGCTGGATCGACTTTTTTTTTCTACCCGATTTCGTGGGCAGTCGGGCTAATAACTCTCCGCAAGTTCATATCTCATAGCGTTGAATATTATGTTGTCTGGCGAATAAATAGTATATCGTCATATTCTCTTTGTTGCTTTAGTAAAAGTTGAAATATGTAGACAGAAATATAAAGGAAAATCAGTGATTGTAAAGCCAATCTTCAATTTCGAAGAAATTAAATCACAGAATAAATAAACAAATAAAAATAGATAAAAACAAAACGATAAAAATCTTATTTGTAAAATGATTTAATTTGTTCGAAATTAAAGATTGATTCAAAGACTGATTTTCTTTTTTTATTTCTATCTACATATTTCAATACTTACTAGAGCAACAATTGAGAAATCCGATATAACAAATTAAATTTCAAAGGATACACATGTCCAATAAGGAATAAAATTTCTTATTTCGGTCGTCTTTGCAGAACATTAATTATTTAACATTGACAGTTTCATACTGCAATATATTCACATAAAAATAACGTATTATATCCGATATGTTCCATTGGAAATTAATCGTGAATAATAAATGATTCATCGTTTGGACAATGTCAATACAATTAATGCAAGTTATATCAAGAGAGAAAGAAAGAAACAATAAAAAAGAGGCAATAATTAAAAAATATAAATAAAAATCTTAGAAATTTTTAAGTACTTCCTTAAGGAAAAGTATTATGTACGAACAAAGAAAGAGTCCAATAATGTCCAAAAAGAAAAACGATGAGTCTTATAATAAGGAATTACTTTTTTAACCTTTTTATTATTTTTTTATTAAAATTTATTTTATTATTTTATTTTTTAAAATTAATTCACAGACACGAATCTTCTCATTTTTTTAATTACCAATCAATTCAAGATAATATTTTGAACGAAATATTTCATGACACATTAGACAATTTTGAGCATAAGGAATAATAAATCGGTGACGTCATTATATTTGACACATCCGCGTATTTTAATTCGAAAGTGATCCACATGACTGAGAAAGTAGCGAGAAAGCAACGATGTAAATGCATATGGTATTCTCGTGACACACGTCATGGTTTAGATTGTATAACTTCGTAATTTACTGTGAAACGTGTTGCAAAACTGGGTTGCGTTATAATTGGATAACCCGTCTAAAGTATCCTACACATGGCAAACTGACAGCACAGGGGGTCTACGAAACATACGTAATCTCAATGGATTTGCAGGAAGGCTTAACCGGACTAAAGCAAGCGCATCTAGGTCTCACTTAGTTGACCATAAATCTGACAACTGCAAATACACGCCGAGATGAACTCTCGGAGACTTTAATACTTTATATCACGAGAAAATATTAAAACCGTTATTTCACTTTCATTTAATTGCAAGATGCACGCGAAACGAAATTTCTTCTCGTTATTTTCTTCTCTTTTTGAAGACGGAATTCGAGGAAATATTCTTTCCCCGAAGTGTTCACGCCTGCCGAGTTTCTCATCAAGTTTATAGGGTCAATGGCATTTTCACGGGATGTTGTGGCAAAAGAAGGAATCCAGCAGTATTCGTACGACAGGAAGCAGTTGACGTGCCGGGCACAAGCCCGAGCGAGTGCCGCAAAGGAGACAAGAATCAACCTGCTTGCCGTCGATATCGCTACGAGGAATCGATAAGTTGTCAGTGTGTTTCTGGAACTCACGTACTATTCAGACAACGACTCGACCTTCGTTTCTTCTTCCCGTCGTCGAAAGATCGCTGGTCTAAGCAAGCGTCGGACGGGATCCCGTGCTCACTCGCTCGTAGTGCATCCCGTGGTGCATTCAGACGCGAGTTAAGCGCATTACTTGACTGCCGCTTGCTTTGGCGACGGGGAAATTAGTTTAATCGTCTGCATGATGAGTTTAAACAACTGCGTATAAATGCGAGTGCTCATGATTAAGAGATTTTCACTTAAGATCACTTTACTAGATCTGATACTTTGGTATTACGTACAATGATTTTATTTCTGTAAAAATTAAGTTAACTTGGAGCAAAAGAATGGTTATTAATAATAACATTCATTATCATATCTTTGTATCTGTAAAATTCAGAATCAATTTAAAAATAAAATTGTGTTGTATGCATATATGTATTTTTAAAGTTGTTAGTTGTTGTTCTAAAGTTGCTTTATCCCACCATATTCCTATTTAATTATTCACAAATCAAAAAATATTAATATGGAAGAATATTGAATTAATTATAATTAAGTTAATTAACTAATTAAATTATTTTTATTTATTATTATTCTTTTTTACGACAAAATTCGCAAAAAGTGTGAGATTACCAGAATATCTTTCGTGCATTTCCTTTCAAGAGAGAATTTCCGATGTGCAATTGTAATTCGTTGGTAAATACGTTACAGGAAGAAGCGAGTTGTCGAGGCAAATTCTAGAGATAGTCTAATCGGATTCGTTACCGCACATCATCTGCTCGTACTATAGTAATAGTCCGCTTTTCTTACAGACATTTCGATGCTTTCACGGTCATTCCTTGGACTTAATTATACATGCAACACATATACACACAGACACTCTTTAGAATTTCACTCCGCGAAAGACCGGTCACTTGCGTTCCGACTGTTGTCGACCGGCAGTTAGCTGCATTCAGTAATGCGTTACTTGCGTACGCACGCACGCATGCATGCGTGCACGTTCCTCGTTAAAAGACGCGTTCATTAAATTCTAGTTTACCTCGCGAAAAATACGTTGTTATTCGAATCCGAGATGAAAGCTTGCAACACAATTAGAAACAATAGATTTTTTAACTTTTAAACATTTCCTAGTCACTTGTTCTTTTAATATTGTCGTGTTTTTTTAATAGCACGCTCTCTAAATCTGAATCAGTAAATAATTACCCAGTAGCATACTTAACACTGATAATCAGTGAAGTTCAATTAGAAAAGGAAAAATCTTTGAGCATTATATATCTAAAATACTGATATTTTCAAGTTAATTCAATCTTCCAATATATATTCATCATATTCATTGAATTTAAGCACTAAAACAAGGGTAATTAGATCATAATAAAGATTAGCTAGATTAGAGATCTTACTGATTACCAGTGGCATACTTGGCACTGACATCAGTGATTATCCACTGATTTAGATTTAAAGAGCAATTAAAGAAAAATAATTGAAGAAAAAATTTCTTCTTTAAGCATAAGTTACGCTTTGTATTTATTTCAATTATATTACTAATCTACACTTAAAAGCTGATAAACGTTTTTGACAGTTTCTATTAGATGCTGACATACAAAGATTGTTGACAAGAAACATTGCCTCTCTACGTTAATTTTATTTTGTTAAGAAATAAAAAATTAATTTTGACAATAGAATTAATAGATTGATCTCTCTTCTCTCTCTTTCTCTCTCTCTCTCTCTCTCTCTCTCTCTCTCTCTCCCTCTCTTTTATTTTGCCATCAAGCTTTCTGAAAATCCAAAATTTGTAATGCCAAGCGTTTCACCGTGGAAATTAATTGATCAAAGTTGGTTCACGTCATGCACGTTACATTAGAACGAAGTTTAAAGTGAATGTAAACTTTGGATTTCTCCAGGGGGATTGCGCTCTAATTATATTCCCCGTGGAACTACCGTATCACTTACGTTTGCTTATTTGCGGACGCGAATTATCTACATGTTATCCTAATATCTCAACTTGATGATTGTATAATAATATTTACCATCGTTATCGAAACTATGTAAACAGCAATCGATATCGCGTCAAATGAATTTATTTATATTGATGTGAGTATATTGTGTGTGTAAATATACTGTTCTAGTACTCATTGATTACGAATTTACAATTGTACAAATAGATGAACTCGTGTATACTGAAATGCACTCTAAAATACATTATAAATCGGCTTTAAATCGGATTAATACTTTATAAATTTACACATACAAATGGAAATATATTTTACTTTCCTGAATAACATATATATGAATTGATCAACCTATAAATTGTAATCTTTTGTAAAATGTTAGAACCGGATTATCAAATAATAATTATGTTTTATCTTTTATTGAGATGCAAATAAAACTAATGACATTAACTTACGCGTAAATTATTTTAACATACACACTTATCATTTCGTAATGATGCAAGAATGATGCATTTAATTATCTCTTCAATTTTTCATGAATCTCTTATCTAATTAATTCAATTTACAAAACGATTTACATTTATTTTTGATAAGAAAATGAGAGATAACATCAAAGAGAGCGTCTCAGTCTTTTGACGATTAATTAATACATCTGCAAGCGCACAAGACAGCACGACGACTTACATCCATCGTACAATATTTCTCTCTGATCTTGTTGACTCGTTTACTATGTCGTAATGTCTCTCACGATCGTCCTTTGAGCACTGTTATTCATTGCCAACGCGGTGATAAAGACAATTTATTGTCGTCATACATTTTACAAGGCTTTAATTGATGATGAAAGACATGCACGCAGACTAATTTCACGAGTCGCTTGTAACATAATTTTACGTCGCGAACCAACTTTTGCATAAACAATGAACATAAAGCCCGATTTAACGGATTGCAATGGATAAACGATGACACAATGGCATTCTCTCAGACTTTATGATATTTCAGAAAAAAAAAAACAAAATGTATCATCACATTTATCCGCAAAGTTAATTACAGCAAAGAACTCGCTTGCGATTTATTTTTGATAATTCAATAATAGATAAAGAAACAATAAATAAGAAAAAATTTAAGCCAAACTAAAGTTCATTTTAGTTTATTTTGTTCCGCTCTAATTTTTTAAGATCATTAATTAATTTTCTAAAATAATTAGGTTAGTATAATATTGTAATCTAGCAAAGTAATCTTTCAGACATATTATAATGTACGTATTATAATGTACTCTCTAAATCTGAGTTAGTGGATTTAATCACTGATATCAGTGCCAATGTATGCCACTGATAATCAGTGAATTAAATATGAGATTACCTAACCTAGCTAATCTTTATTATGTGATATAACTAACCTTGTTTTAGGTTAAATGCAATGAATATGGTATTGGAAAATTGAAATTAACATGCAAATGTCAATATTTAGTTATATAATGCTCTTCCTTTTTTAGTTGAACTTCACTGATTATCAGTACCAAGTATGCTACTGGTCAATTAGTAACTATTCACTGATTCAGATTTAGAGAGTATTTATTACATAGCGCAAATATTTATAACCGTAAATTATATGCACGCGAATAAAAAAGTGTAGAGTGAATAAAAAAATCTTGAACGTATGGAATCAAGTGGAAATAGTAGAAAGATGAGATGTGAAAAACATGAAATTGCTTATTCTGTTTATCTTTAATCGTTCATTTTGGATGAGGTTTTTTAATTATTCAATTGGTGTTAAAGCAACGGAAGAACTTTACTCCAAAAATCTATTGCAGATTCGGTCCATGTTGCCACCTTAAATAACGTTCGTGCATTAGTATCTAAATCTCAGACCGCCGTATGTAGCATCGTACGTGGCGCAAGTCGAAAGACAGATATTTCCCCGTAGATATACCGTAAAGATAGTTTCGATCGAATTCGACCCAATCTTCTTGAGTGCAACTGCCAATAAACTCGCAAAATCGCGCTCCCTTTTGCGACAGAAATATGACATTTGCATACAAATGCGACGTTTTACGAAAGCTTCTGTACGATTATGCAGATTCGCTATGAATTCGCGGGCGAGGACATTTCGACATTTTCGACGTGTAGTCTAGTTTCCCTCGAAAAACTTCACATTCGAATCTATGCATCACCAATAGAAATGATGAAGAGAATATTTTATTGGTAGTTTTCTAACAGAAAGAAAAGATTTTATTAGTAGATTTCTAACAGCTCTGTAACTGCTTCCAAAAGATTGTTGCAGAGCTGTACTATCGACGTGTTGAAACTTCGAAAGCTCGTAGAGTACGAAGTACTCGAATCGAGATGACAGATTACCGGATGTAAAGGATGTGGTACGTGTGTGTCGCAGAGGCGTGGGTTCTCGGCAGTGACGTGGTACGAGGGCACCGATATCGGGTTACTAGTTTTTCCGGAGGTTTCTAGTTTCCCGAGTAGTGCAATGAGGTCTGCGCACTTCCCGTAGACTACCACGTTCCAGATTGAACTCGCATGGTGATCAATTTCACTATTTTAGCAAGACAAAAGAGCTCGACCTTAAGTTCCCCAACACACCGCGTCTCCGATCGAAACGACATATGACTTGATTAATGATACCACAGAATGGGTGATGCATTGCGGGTGATGTTACTTAGGAGAACGTTCGTAAAAAGTTAGGGCAGGGTGTACTTTGGATAGATGGAACTGCAACAGGATGCAGCCGGTGCATTCGCTCGACCGCAAATGGCCGGACGACTTTTTCCATCGAATCGCCTAGAAATAAATATAACGCTCTCTAGATTTAATCGGCTCGATCGATTCTCATGAATCGAGGCACTCGCAACAGCTTGAAAATTCGTTTCTCCATTGAATATGTATTAACGTCGCAAAGATATCATAACGATATAAAATTGACGTTTAATATATAATTTGCAAATTTATTGAAATAGCTAGAACTGTTTATACTACGAAGCTTAGTTCTTTATCTAAATGGCCAATAACAATTGGAATTTCTGTTACTTATAATAATGATCGGGAAACGTTTATTCCAAGATGATTCATAATCGTTATTTTAATCTTATTTAATGATGAATCAATAAATTTGTTGAAACTGAAATTCTTTATTCATCCAATTAAGGGAGCCACTCAACATTAGAAATACTTCCAAGTATTTGATTCGAAGATTTGATCGATCAGAAGAAAGAATTTTATTAATTGACCAATCAAAGAATACTTTAAAGCGTCAAGTGGATTGTAGCCCTTATTTTATGCAAAAATAATAAATCTATCGAAAAAATAATATAATTTTAAAATAATATAATAAAAATTTTAAAATAAAATAATATAATTTTATTATTAAAAGGAAAGAAAAAGTTCCAACAGAAGTTATCGATAATGTAATAGTGAATTTCTCTCACGCTCGTCATTGACTCATTCGGCTTTAAAGACTACGCGGAGGCCGATAACGGTATGGTAATGGCGTGAATACACACCATCGCCAGGTTTAACTTTCATTAAGGTCGGCAAGTATGACCTTTCCATCCACTGGTCCCTTATCTACCTGTCGACGTACCGAAACTGACTTTTTCTCACGTCCAACATCCTCTTTTAAGTCGGATGACTTACTACAGCCACATTTTTCTGTGCGAGTAAAATTTCGCATAAACAGTGACAGATTACTATGTATCGATAGACGAAGGACTGAAAGCGATCGATCACATTGATCAATCTAAAAATAATGATGACACGGGTAAGATGAGACGAACTAATTTTAATATTCGAGCAAACTTTAATTTCTTGATCGAAAATAGAAGTCACATATAATGAACATTAATAAAAGAGATGATATATCGCATATAATATAATTAAAGAAATGTAAAGGAAGAATCGTCACGAATCTAAGTTCTAGATTCGGTAAAATGGAATACGTGATATGAATTTATATATTTTGTGAAACAAAGCGGTGATGATAAAAGAATTGGAAGTAGCATCTTTTAATTCTTTTCCTCGAATCTCAAAGAACCTTAAGTGAACATACAAATGTCTTGTGGTCCCTCAAATTTTCTCATTAAGCTGCTCAGTATGCATTCGCCGTATACGACAGCGTATACAATGTTACTTTTATACATGGATGACGCGGCCCACATCACGCGAAGGCCGTCAACCCATAAAAAGGGCGAAACAACTTGCTCGAACTTGATAACCACGGCAATCAATCTGTTAATATCGACTTGGGGCACCGATTAAAGTGCCGAACAACCACGAAACGCGAATAACCCGCTTGCAAATAATCAATGATGAGAGGAGATGTAAGATCATATTGGCAAATTACTACAAATACAGGATGGTCAGAATACGTCTTTCTATGCGGAAAATTTAAAATCAAAGATATTAAACTTTATTAATTGTAGGCACAAAGAAAATTTAATGTGAAAATTTAATTTGATCCAGATAATTAGACCATGATATTATCTGCATTTTGATGCTATGAAATCGAATCCAATGTTCAAATTACTCCATCACATCACAATTTCTTTATTGACAAAAAATAGCTCGATTTTTCCAGTATTTTTATAGTCACTTATGCTGATTTTTAATATGCAAGCTGATAGATTAAAAATATTGGAAATCAAGATATTTTTCAAAAAAAAAAAAGTGATGTGATGGAACAAGTTGGACTCGATTTTAAAGCATCAAAATACATACATAAATCTATTTTTTGGATCAGAAAATTTTTATGTACCACTGTTAGTACAAAATATATAAGCATCGCGTTGACTTGAAACTCTTACCCTCTATTTTTTTTCATAGTACAATTAAACCATAAATTCCTATCATCATAAAGAATAAAAAATTAAAAATATTAAAACATATGTGCTAAATAAATCGTCATTCTGAAAAAATCGTTTCTTCGATCAAAATAAATCTTCTGCACCAAACCAATAAAGCGAGATCGTATCGCATCCTCGATGTTGTCCATTATCTAAATGCATTCAATATCGAAACATCCTGTACAAACCGCTCTGCACAAAAACCTTGTCCTGTGTAAATCCTATCATTTTTCATTGCACTGAAGAATTTCTTCGCCGAGCGTGTGAAAAATCGCACATGTGGGTGGCGATATAGCGAAGCATTGTCCTCTTCGAAGCGACCCATGTAACGCTCTTTGCGTCAAAAACGAATAAAATCGGCGCTTTTAACGGTCCGAAGCGTTTTTAATGGTCCGAACGGCCTTACATAGGCAGTTCGCGACACGAAGATCGACGATGACACGATGAGAACGGTAAGGAGACTCTTTTGCAACATTGTGTTCACATTCGACCTCGAAAAAAATTCTTCAATACAATTTGCACATCAGAAATAAGCTTTTACCGATTAATCGTGTCACAGGATACACTTTTCTTGCCAATTATTATTTCTACGAGTGTCTCACTTTCACATTTCTATAAAAATATTCTCGATGTAATTTATATAGATATATAAACTAACATAAGAGCTTGGAATGCGCAGTTTCTCAAGATTGTATTGCATATTATATATACGTATAGTTGACTTAAAAATTAAAGGTTACTATAAAGTGAATTTTCAAATTTTTAATTTATCTTTATACTGTGTTTGCTAATACGAAGAAAGCGTCTCCGGTTATACGAATTACCTTGTGCAGTGTCGAGAATAGAATGGATTAAACTCGTTTATTAATCATCTAAACTCGGAGTCTCATTTTGAATAAAATATGAAATTGAAAAACATGAAGAGGGTAAGAAGTAGCATTGCTCGATGACCTCGAAAGAATCCTTAATTCGCGCTCTTCGCGGCGATTCGCCATAATGGCGGGCTTTTGCGCAAGGGAACCAGATCCCAAGGCGTGACTTCGTCGGAAAAAGCCCGTGAGAGATTGCAAGAGAAGGAAGAGAAGGAGGGGAAGGAGGTAAAGCAGGAGAGAAACGAGATAGCGGTCCTGTCCTCCATGGACTTTTCTTCCATCTCCCTTCTCCCGTTCCTTCTCTCTTTCTTTGCCGTACAATTTTACTGCAACTTTGTTTCGCCGGCACTTTCAGTCGGATGTCATGAGACGTCATTTCCGATGGGAACGATACGCGTTGCAAAGATTTAACACGTTGATGGACAACCATAATGCGCAAAAGTCAGGAGAAAGGCAACGGCCGATTTGCTTAATTCTCCTCGAGATATGTATTACATGTGTATACAAAAATAAATAATGAAGAATGTAAAATTTTTTTTATTTCCATGAGATTTATTTTTGATTCGATAAGAAAACCGACGGGAATCGACAAAGAATAGTCGGAATGAACGATATTTTACAACTTTGGAAGTCGCTACTATACATTAACGCCCATCCACTTGAGGATAACATAGAAATATTAATGCACGAGGGTTGAAAGAGGGGACGATGACAAAGACGACAAGATACCGGTGCTGCAGTTCTCTGTCCCTTTCGGCGAAGAACTTTGTTGCAGGAACATTTTTCTCGTTAATCACGCAATTTTTCAGTCTGACAGGAAACACCCTCTTTCGAAGCTTCATCGATTAATCTCAGAGCGGAGGCTATATCTGCTCGAATCCCCGGCGTTACTTTAGAAACGAAGACATCCATGATAATTCCGCATACAAATCCTAAACCGCTTACTTCTATGATTAATTTTACCAATTACTCACTGGCGACACGCATAAGCTTGCTACTGAATTCTTGAACAAGTCATCGTGATACCATTTAATACTTCATTTTTCATAGTAGATCACAGACGAGATCCCGAAAGAACAGTCAATGTCTTGAGAGATGATAAGTCTCGGTCATCGTTTTGGTCATGAACTATTAACTGTTCCTCTCTCCTGAGATGTTTCGTATATATTAGTTTAAATAGGATTATTAGAGGTAGAGTATACATTATAGTTGCTTGTAGAGAAGCTTAACATGAATATATGTCAGTTTATAGCGATAGAGTAGGTAAATTAAATAATTATTTGACCTCGTTCACCAGCCTTGGGTTCGCTCATAATTATTAAATAATAATTTATATAAGACTCAAATAATGGATTTTCGTTTAAAAAATGAGAAAGCAATTACACGAAAT
>NW_017259545.1:1546788-1549435 GCF_001594045.1 Atta colombica | reverse complement strand
ATATATATATATAAAAACTTTTTCAATAAATTACGATGGAGTTGGCATTATGCATGAGTCTTTTCTTTCCTTTAAAGTGCAGGATATGAAATTTTAATGAGTTCATATTTTCTCTTTTACACAGATAAAACAATTTCATGTCATAATTAATCATAATTAATCATAAAACAAGAAAGTAGATATGAGCTTATAGCATATATTGTGCAATAATCTTAATTACAGCAATTTAAAAGTCTAGAAAATCGATGAAGCTCGGTGTGAGAGGAAAACTTCATTATAAAATAGCGATTTCGATCAATCTTTTCCTGTTTTAAAACTTTGATAATAAAAAAGTAGATTTATCGATTCTTGCCTTGCTTTATCTCGCCGACTTTTTTTCTCTCCGAAGCAAGCACGTCGCGCGGGCCTTGGACCCAGGGCCCCTGTCCTCGAAAGATTTATGCTACTGACATTGAAATTAAATTACGCTATAAATTAACTTAAAATTCGTGCTTTCGATGCACCTCGACTTACCCGTTCCCAAGGCCTCATTCACTGTTCCCAGACTTGGGCCTACTCATAATTGTTAAATAATCATAGAGAATATGCTTGCATTCGATGCATTTCGAGAGGTAATACAAGCTACGAAGTAATTCACTGCTACCTGTTCAGTCGAGTGTCACTGTGCGAATGATAAACCTTCTAGTTCACAGCGTGCCGCATATTTTATTCAAAAACAAGTCTACACATCAAGTGCCGAATATTAACCGATATTATTTTGAAATGTTTAATAAAGTTACACATATCGAATATTCTGTATATTTTTTCTATATATTTCAGACGTATTTTAATGAATGAGTTGTTGTAGCATATTTCAAATTTAAAGTTTATTTCAAAAGTAAAATTTAGATTAATATTATTTTAAAATATGTAAATTAATTATGTAAATTAATTAATTTGTTTCGCCCCCCAAATTTTTACGTTCCAAAAGATACAAAACTGTAATTTCAATAAATCGAAACTTCATGTGATTTCTTAAAAAAATTAACAAAATTAAATTAAATCAATGCAGCAAATGTAGCAAATAATATTGTTTCTTGTGATTTATTAAAATTATGTGGTTACGATTTTTATATCTAAATGTAAAAATGTGTATATAATAATTTAATTTAAAGGTTTAATAAATTAGATTTATTAATTTTTTTATATGTAAGATAATTAATTCGTTTTCATTTAAACAAAATTTTCATTAAACAAAAAATTAAATTCAAAATTGTTAAAATTTGCTATTAATAATGGACTGTTTAATATCATCTGTTTACTCTGTACTGTGACGCATGTAGTACAGTGTAATGGAATGTTAGTTTGTAATCAAGTTATCACGTTAATAAACAAATTGCGAAATTTATTTGATTAATTTATCGCACACTCTAGAAAAATATTTTGTATGTACTAAAGGGAGTCATTTGATATCAAATTTATGTTAAGCGATAGTATTGAATGAGACAGTATCATAAATCAGAGAGAGATCCAGTGGGAGCTAATAATAGTAGAATTTACGGAATCACAAACACCGCGTGAAATTGCAAACGCAATCAATCCGCGCTTGGAAAATTTGTCATTCTCATGTACCAGTTTGACCGCTTCAATTAAGGATAATCGAGATAAACGAGTGACGCAAGTTTATATGGGTCACGCGTGTTTTATCACGTAAAAAGCATTGCATTAATTGCTGATACCGTTCAATCGCTAATTATATTTACATGTCGATCTAAATATCACAATTTCCATGATATTTCGTGGGCACTCACTAAATTAATAAATTAAGCAGACAGAGTATTAAATTTTTTATTCTCTCTCTCTCTCTCCTTTCTTTTAATGCTTTTAAAAAATTAATTTATAATTATTAAATTAATAATTATACTCTTTTTATAGCCCCATATTTTAAATAGAATAAATCGAAATCAAATTTGCTATGCAATGCGCTTCCCAATCTTTCGTCGTACTAGAATACAAAGAATTGATTTGTTACGATTTTAATGATCGATTTTAATAGCGCTTTTAATGAACTATCCTGATGCCCCCTTCATCGGATTATACCGAAATTTATGATCCCTTGTTTTACCGTAAGATCGTTATCGGTATAACTTCATCCGACTTCGTCGCAGTTGATTCTGGATGCGTCGCGTGTTGGTCTATGCCGGGTCTCTTTGACAGATCCGCATCCCGTTATATGGAGGGCCGAAGTCCCAATGTAATTTATGATTGCTGCGTGCAACACAGCGTATACACAAACGCACACGCACGCACACACAAACACACATTAAATCAGAGGAAATAACTACAACAGTTGAGAAACGATCGCGCTGTTGAATATCGTATAATTGATAATCGCGATCAATTCTCGTTTTTTAAAACAGCAGTTGATTCTCTCCTTAATAGAGTAGTATGGGATTGAAGCGGTTTGAAGGAATCCTTGGATTGATAATAAGATGCTTTATTAATAAAACGGAAGAATCAACAGAATGCGTGCGTGACCATCAGGTACAATTTATCGTACGTAAACTTAATGCACGTAACTTAACGCGTGCGAACGTAACGCCGAATGCGTAAGGGTGATCGCGATGTCGCGCGAGCGCGCTCACATCGCCGAATATACATATAATTT
>NW_017259545.1:1515832-1546688 GCF_001594045.1 Atta colombica | reverse complement strand
ATATATATATATATATGCATATATCTATATCATGTGTATGTGCGTGAGTATACATATTGCGTATGAGTGCGTGTAACTTCGACTATGCCTAATTACGATCGCTACGAGCAAGAGAGTCGTGATAAGTCTGTGAACTGTTAGTACGTACGCGATATGTTTGGTAACTGGTAGAATGTAAGACTAGTGTTAATGTAAGTTTCATATCGTAGCGCCTAAAGATGTAGAGTGTTTTACAGAACATTGAATCTCGAATCGAAGACAGTTGGAATCCTTTCTAAGCTTATAAATATGAAAAAAACGGAGAAAAAAATCGTTGTGATTCTCATTTATACCGTTCGATGTTTTCATGCTTCATTAACGCAAATATCAAGTGTCATTTTAAAATAAGTGCGAATAAGTATGAAAACTGGATGTAATTCGGAGCGATTGATTACGAGACTTTCCACCTTTGATTTCTATATTTAGCGCAATAAATATGATACTAAAGAGAAAACCTATTCTTAACATCCACGAATCTATAAATTACATCGACGTCATACAAGATGTCTTGGAAGTTGCAAGCTTTCTCTCGTAAGAGACCGATAAAGTATCTGCTCCAATATCAAGTCCTTAATTGATTATGAGCAACGAAAGATTTTACATAATTTATTTTACATAATTAACTGTCAGTAACATTTATACTAACGTTATCAAATTTCATTTAAGATTAAAAATAAATATATTTAAAACTTCGATTTCATTTAAGATCAAAGATAAATATTTTTAAAACTTCGATAATCTGTTATAAAATTAGAATAAAAGGAACGTCAATCTAATCGAAGAGATCTATTACCTCTGAGACATCCTGTATTTCTTTTGTTTACGCTGTACGATAAATAATATTATTGTGTGTATGTAGCACGATAATAAGCTTCACGTTTGCGGCGCAATTAAATCGCGCAGACCAGTCCAGGTCGATCTGAGATGCTGCTTTACGCCCTCATTGATAGCTAGCGTTTCGCAATGATATCGCATCGTGATAAAACGAGTTCGTTCGATATTTAGATTGTGGAAGAAAGCGCGTACACGAATCGAGTGACGCCATAAAATAGTGAGTGAAACGTGAATTCCAATTCGTACACTCACTGCATTCGCGATAACTGTCGTTGAGGACGCAAGCGAGTCGTATGCGCGATCGGAATCGTTGAACGATTTATTCCGCTCAGACGTGTAACATGTGTAAATATATATGTATATATAGTTATATACATATATGTATATATCTACACTTTTATATATTTATGCATATGTAATATAATTATGTATACTGGCACATATGAAATTGGCGCTTTTTTTTCATCGTGGATGAAAGCATGGCAGAACATAAAGAGAACTGCCTGGTTGAGCCTCTGTTATGTGGTGATAACAAGAGTTTGTTATCACCGCGAATGACAATCGTCGATCTCGAGCAAACGCAAGGTAAACGAATATTGAAGCGACGATAATGGAGATGTAAAACTAATTTTCCCACGCATACAACTACAAAAAACTAAGAAAGTGACCATTCATTCTCAGCTGTAGTGTGATTTTGTGAAAAATCTGAGAACGATTTTTCTTTTCATAAAAAATCAAATACAGATTATTTGAAAAATTTCAGTACGTGGAACATGCGCATGATTCACGATTGTATAAAGCATATAATAATAATAATCATTGATATGAAAAAGAAGACATCATTAACTGCGTCGCTAATTACTTCGAATTTCAATTGTTGCACAATTATATAATCTCATTGCTAATCAAATTACAACAGTAATGCTTGTTGCAACGCAATATTTTATGCACTTTCGCAGCGCGCATGAAATAAAATAAAATAAAGAAATAACTTATATATATTAAGTGAAATAAATAATAAAACAGATTAATTAAATCTGAAAATTAAATTATGCATGATCATGACGTATGCATTGAAATATAATAATTATAATAATTACATATAATGAGTGTCATCAACATCGAATTATTTCGATGATTTAAATAAATAATCAATATGATAAACGTACATTCGTATATCCGCTTACCGTAAACTCGTCTCCATGTACTATAACTCAACCGTTATCAGCAAATCTATAAATACATAAATTCGTTTAGATTGTTCAGTATTAAAGAATATATAGAGGCACTCAATATCACGAAATAACAAATAAAATAAATAACGCAAATTCTCGACACCTCGTTTGTCAACGTGTTGTGGTTATGCATATCTTCCAGGTAGCTCCTACACTGAAAAAGGATGCTGCGAGAGTCAGCCATTACAGCCCTCAAATTTCTCTTGCGCGTCTAACAACATTCAGCCATCGATTTTCCTAACGACTTACGGTATGAACCGCGCGTAAGCAACGAATAAATCGACATCGTTCCTAAGAAAATTCATCTCTACTGAGAATGGCGGTTGCTCATCCACCAATGAGCGCAACGAGGATTCCCACGGATGTCCTCAGCTGCCAGCATCCGCCTGTCAAGCTTGTTTCTCCTACACAAGAGCTGTCGCAAACAGCGGATCTTTAATTGATCTCGATGCTCGTAACAGAATTAGACATGCGACGCTCATCCTCTGCTACTGTCGGTGATGACACGGTGAAACCATTCAAGCCGCTCTCAACCAGACTCATGAGAGTTTCTTTGCGCGAGGAAACATGTTTTTCAGTGCGTGCCTTTTCTTCCAATTTTCTCTTCTCAGCAGCTAAATCGACAGAGCCGTTCTTTGTGTTTTCTCGAATTAACTGTTCCAACTTGGACAGTTGTCGTTCGGTCGCGCTCTCCATGATCTCGTTGTTTTCTACGGGCACACCATGTTTGTTCACCGTGGGTTTATAAGTCTTTACCTTTGAGTGACCCTGAATAATAAGATACATTGGGCCACGGATCGGTTTGGATGGTTGCTTGTAATGAGAGAATATAGGATCGGTAGTAAGACTCGGAACGGTCGTAGTTCGTGGTGGGATCATTGATGATGGTGCAAGCATTGTCTTCGAAGTCTCTTCAACATTGAGAATCTTCATCAGAGGCGATTGATTGGGCTTTGTGTTTTCGTGCTGATCCATGGTGTCCATAGTAGGCGTATACTCCATCGTCGACGAAATTGTCGATGTGAAAGATGGCGAGGTGGTCACAGTTGTCGCAGGTAATCGAGACGATCGATGATCGATTAGTTGCTCGTTGGATTCAGGAATCTGCGTGCTGAAAGTCGGCGATGGCGGGTTGGTAAATGTCACGGGGAATGGTTGAGGTAGTCCTTGATGAGTCTGTTCCATACTCGGCAATGGTACCATCATATTGTTCATGGATGGCGCATGCAGGTGCGTCATAGGTGGCGACATGTGAGACATCGATACGGACGAGGATGGTCGGAAACTGGGATGCATGCTGCCGATGAAATGTATCATGGTGTTTGGTCTAGTCTGAGGACGCATCATGGATTGAGCCGCCTGCGGAGAGACGTACATATGTGAGGAACTATCTATGTGTCTGGATGGCATGACTGGAGCAGATGGCGGATGCAGAGGCTGATGCTGTGAGGATAGTATCATTCTCATCGGCACGGAGGAAGCGGACGGATTCTCCGAGAGAATCGGCAAACTCGTTATCGCGTTCCTTACTGGTTGTGATTGAGACTTCGGCACTTGATGAGTCATCTTTGTTATTTCAGAAGTAGTGGGATTTTCCCAAGCGGTGTTATGCACCGTCGTCGGTGAATCCGAAGAACTTGCAGAGAAATTTTTCTCAACGTAATTCGTCGGAATTACCACGGCGACTGAATCCTTTTTTGCTTTGTGTGTCTCTAAATCCATAGTACTGAATGGCGAATTGGCGACAACAATATGCATCTTTTGCGAGGGTTGCACATCCGTTGTAGTTTCTTCCTCTTGCTCAGTGGAATCCGTAGTCGAAGCGGTAGAAGTTTGTACGACACTTTCCATCGTCGAAGATGTCGCCTCGGTGCTGATCTCCTTCTGACCTATGACTACTTCTTCATTTTCGTTTTTACTGGCATCCACAATAATGTTCGCGTTCTGACTAATGACGACCTCTTGATTGGACGAAGCCGCGGCGTGATGATCATAATGGTCTCTAGAGTAATCCGAAGTCTGCCATGTGACCTGGTTGACATCCAGAGGAAACACTGTGGAGGATGAAGTGAGTCCGTTGTTGCCGAGCCATCCGCCAGACAGAGTTTGCGTCGATTGATATATTAGATTTGACTTCTCGAAGGACACGGACGGTGCGGTAGTTGCTTCGTATCTCGATTTCGTATTCTGCGATGTAGACGGCAAGTAAACACTCTTGATAGTCTCGACTTTGCTTGGTGGTGCCTTCGAGGAGTACGGTCGTGACGATGATACAGGAGAATAGCGTCCATAATCTTTCGATGGTATTCCGTAATATTGAGTATCCTGAAGAACAGGGCCTTCCTCTGTCTGCGTGCTAAATGAGGATGATGTGTCCGGATAACCAAGTATCTTATCTTTAGACGTCCCAACATTAAAACTGGTAGATGTTTCAGCCTTCTGAATCATCGGCGGCGGCATCATCATAGTGTACGGCTTTATCTTTTGACTGTAATACGGGCTCGGATAATAACTAGCTGGCAATGACTGTAGTCTGTTCTGATTTCTATAGTCGATCAAGCCGTTCCGGAAATTAGTAGTGCGCACAATTTTAGGTGGTTCAGCGCCAGTGCTGCCAGTAAAGTCATTCCTGTAGGAAATCGAATCTTGACTACCGGTTCGCGTGAATTTAGGACCATCCACAAACTTGAGAAATTGCTCGGGTATCTTCGGGCTGGTCTTCTTCGCGGTCACACCCAACACAAGAATATCGCGCTTCGATGACGGCTCCGTTGTGTGCTGCTGCGAGTCCAACCAGTATTGTACCTTGTCAAGAACCGGTGGCACGTAATCGAATGTCGGATTGTTCTTCAAAGGGTCGCCGCGACCTAACGGCGTCCACTCGTCATAGTCCATCCTGGGAGAGAATATCCGCGGCCGGCTGTCATTTTGGCCGCCTGCGAACAGAAATTTTGAAGGTCGTCATGACCGATTAAAGCTGGCGAGGTTTATTGCGAGTCAATGGTGGAAACCTTCGTCTCACGATGACGCGCGAGAGGTATGGAAGAAGAGATGATAGAGAGAGAGTAGCCAATTATACTTGATCGGCGCACGAGAACCTGATACTTTGAGTAATGAGCTCCGTCGTCGTGATTAATTGTTCTTAATTTTATTATATTCCTCTCTCGCGCCGCGCGCGGCACTCTCGCCCGATTGATTTATCCTACCGGCATTACGAACGTCACGATCCTCTAGGCTGCATAAATTTATGGGATACTAGATGCACTCACGAGTGAGAGAACGACCATGGCCGGCTCGATGAAATACGATAAACACGCGCAATAACCATGTCATATAAATTTATACGTTTCTAGGATACATGATGCCGCGCAATAGTCTGCGTCGTCGTCTACTCGCCCGCACTTTCGTTTAACATCATCGTCAAGCTAGATGATGTCGTATACCATGGCGCACAATTTGATATCTCTAATATAACTCATCGTCACGCGACGATAATCTGAGAAAATGAGATATTGTAAATATCTACAAAATTTAAAGACGACAACTTTATGTTATCTCAAATTACCTGTTTCTTGAAAGTGCACTAAGTTACCGGAGATTAGATAATGTGTGTCACGTAGTAAAATATAGCTGTGTTGTAAGTAACTCCTCAATGAATAAAATCACATTATTAGACTTGACTATATCATTACGGTCGAAAGAAAATGATATTACGGAAATACGTTTATGCATTTTACTTCCATATCTACGCGGAGAAAGAGAATTAAGTACTCTCGAATAAACGTCCCATCCAATGTAGCAAAAATCTTTCACCTGACAGACAATGCCACTTTTGTTTCCAAGCGCGATGTAAACGAACACGTAAGCCACCCAGGATGATAACGTTAAGTAAGTAGTCCCTCCTGTACACATCCGCTTTCCTGTACATCACGAAGCAGGAGGATCCAGTTACGAAGTTGCAATTCACGTCGCGTCGTATCTGAGATTCCAGCATAGCGGACCCTTCCCCACGAAAACGATGAAGGCCCGTCTTCGCGAAATAAAGAAAGAGAGTCTCTTAACGAAGTCTTGCTGAGAGGAGGAGGAGCATTTCTTTTCAACGTCGAAGGGTGACGTATGAGGCGCCTTCACTTCGCATATCTGAGTGCTGACGGACACTCGTTTGAGTAAGGTATAAGATATCGGTCTACTGTGGTCCGCTATACATATAACGATCGATTATCGTTAAGCGTTGATTTTGAGCTTTAGTAACCGTTCGTCAAGCACGGCAACGATCTGCCTTCCTTCGCGATTTATAAGAATAGTACTGCAATTAGGAAGGATAATTCATGGGAAGGCTGGAAGGCAGGCACCTTCACGTAAAGTTTCCCAGGTAGCCTGTCAGCTATTAATTCTGTAAAGTTTTCCAACGGCTCGAGGGATACGCGATCATCCCGCTAGCACGTACGAACGTATGGCGGTTAGCATTCACAAGTGGGCCGAGCTGTAAAAAGAATAATGATAAGGTTTTCATTTAATTCCCAGTCGGGACTTGACATATAACGTTACCGTAATTGACCACGAATGCTGTCAGATGCTGCTCGCGTACGTATGGCATAAGGTTTCATGCGAGACTCGTAGTCGTAGGCAACGAAGACAAAATACACGCGGCGGATGTCGCCGCTCACATGCACACCGCGCTTGTATGTACGCCCAATATCTCGCGAGAAAACGTCCTGATAATCTGGCTAGTCGAGAGTAGCGTTTTCTCCGGCATTCGAGGCAATCGACGTTTCTATCTCTATGGTCGGCGCCGTAAACGCGGTAGACGTCGGGTATTAAAGCCGCTCGTGCAAGCTGCAGGTGCAGCCAGTTATGCACGAGGTGATGCATAATGCGCCATATATGCGCTCCGCGCTGACGGAAGTACCGCTGACATCCCAAGTGCCGGAGAGCTTCGAGAGCCGAGAGAAATCTTACCGTCTCGTAATCGAGACGGATGTTCACCGTGACAACATTTCAAATGGGAATAAAGATTTTCAGCAAGCATATCTTTCAGGAAGTAATGCTAGCAAACCGCACGTTAATAAGGATTATTAAACGAATATAAGAAAAAATTTCTTATGATAAAAAATAAATTTACAATAAAGTTAAAAAATTTATAACAACATTGAAAAATTTATACATTTCATTCACAAATTTTTACAAAAATTTAAAAATCATAAGTACTTGTAGGAGAAAAGTTATAAAAAATTTTAGAAATATATTTCTTTCAAGATCGAGCTTTTAAATAGAAATTAGCAATAAAATATTGAAGTGCAAAATAGAATATAAAAGTAATAATTTTAATAACGTGGCAAACAGTGCGCAATCTATAGATGTTTGAGAGACATCGTTTCCCATCATTTTCCTTGCGGTGCCTCATTACGATGTACGAACGAGCATTACGTCAGGATGAAAATGTGACACGCTGTGTCGGAATGTCCCGCGGCTGCATGACAGTCGGCAGGCGCCAGTATTCTCCAGTCATGTCGCATAAATACACGTGTCATGCTTCGCGTATATACTCACACGACACGGGATGGTCAGATGGTCTCTTCTGGCTCGTGCACTGGCCGTCTCTTCGTCTCTCGTGTTACCTGTCTGCATAATGCACGGTCGAATCCGCGACCTCCGCAGTTTTCCGCTAGCATATTTCAAACGAGGGGACAGGTGACGCCTAAGTAATTTCTCGGAGAATATTATGTGTTAGGAAATTTCGTTCGAGTCTCTGCACAGAGCGGCAGCTTAAATCGAGCGCATTCGGCATTTAAATCTTCGCCCTTTGCAAATTTCATTCGAAACCCGACATGCATGAATGTTGAATCAATCTTTTATATTAAATTCTTAAAATATCAAAATTTTACGAGTGCAATTGCTTGGATGTCTCGTAAATTTACGTCAATTTATTATTAAATAAGATCTTTATTCATAGCACTAGAAACACTTACAGCAATTCGATTGAACGCATAGTACGCAATGATGCATATTAAAGCACCGATTTAATCTGACAATGAATGTAAAAGTATTGTTAAAATGCAATATATTGAATTATAAAATGCATACTTATAAAGTAATTATAAAGATTTCACGGTTTAATTTGTTTTTATATATTTATATCAAACCTACATCTTCATCTCAATTTGTGTTCGATTTTAATATACACCGGGTTTCGCACTGAGTGCGTCCAATCGAATTCGCTATTAGAAATCGATAAACATCGATAGACATAAAATATTTAAACATCATACACATTAAAATATTTAAACATGAAATATCTCAAGGATAAAGTGTGGGCGTTATATTAGTCCTAATTCAAATCAAGCAAACGAGAATGAATGAACTTACTTCAATAAATGTAAAAAAATACAGCCAATATGTACGAAGCCGTTCGTATTCATTGAAGTGAATCGTTCATTCATTTGTTTCTTTGTTTCTTGATTTAAATCCGATTTTATATTGAAAATTGATACGAAAGCGCTCACATGTAATCTTACAATAATCTTTCACTTTAAGTCTTGTGACGTCTTGTTGAAATAGCGAAAGACATTCATCTCAAGCGTAACGCGGTAGGAACTATTTTGAAAGAAATGCATTGGCGGTTGACAACCGAGCAAAGATTCATTAAGGTTAAGAGACTTGCGAGTTGCGACGCAGTAATGGACTCGTGGCGAGTTTTCTTCCTAGATTTATTGTTCACGGCTCGCGAACCGTTGCCCGCCGGAAACACACGTATTAGTGGAGACGCTGTGAATCATAGAAATGAACATTTATTTTGTGTCTGTATTTCTGTTACAATTAATTCCCACTTTTTTATCAAGCAGTATTCGAGCCGATACTCTTTATCCAAGAAAGTTCCGGATCTTTTAATCACTGTGACAGCACACGCGCCCTAAAATTCTCAACAGTCAAAAAAAAGAGATGTGCATACCATGGATGTGCATTCGGTGTAACTTTGTTCAAAAGACTCGCTTCTATGAGAAGAATTAATCCGAAGAATCCAAATGGCAAGAGCGACGTGCAAATGCTAAAAGCGACACGTTATTTTCTCGTAGTTTTATGCAGAGCTTCATGCATTATTGTTTGAAAATGAAGTGACGTGCGCGTGGACTGAAGAAACACGGGTTATATTTCTCAGCTTCAATTGAAACAGACATGAATACGAACCGGGCGAGCAAGCAGGCGAGATAAAATGTGGCGATTGTTACGAAGCTGTTTCTTCCTATTATGCAAATGATCATTTCGATTCAAGAGAGTCATGCGAGATGTAAAATGACGATGTAATGTGGATGGAACAAAAGTATGTAGCGATGCAATTGAGGACGAAACTTGTATGAACGAAATCTCGTGTATAACGTTCATGTCAATAAGCGATTCATAAAATCTCGAATTTGAATGATTGCTTCATATTAAATTGTAACATATAAAATATATCATTTATAAAAGCTCGCATTGCTGAGCGATATTCCATATGATAATTAAAAAGATTTACTCTATAAAATTAAGACTCAAAGAGCGGGGGTATACAATTTCTATTTTATTATTAACAAATTCTTATGTTTATGTGTAACTACATATAATCTCGCAACGTCCAACCGCAAAAAAAAGAAGGTAAAATCTCTCCATGATCCGAACAAAGCGTGAGAAGCATAACATAGCTGCGATGCAAATGCATAAAGCCGAAAGCGTTATTATGTTTTTGCCTGTGTGCGCGCGTTTATGTCGCCGTGGCGCGTGGGATTATTTTCCCGCTCGTTTGTACATATTACGCTTATGCGACACATATTCCCGCATTCCCGTGCCGCTTTTGTCGGCGTGAAATGGTACAATGCCGAATGAAATCGAGCGTATAAAATGTGCAGTCATATCTTCTCTCTTTTAATTTCCACGTCTCGCCGATATGCTCCGCATGCATATTTGAGCATACGTTACCCTTCTCCCATTTCGCGCAAATTTATATTCGCCGTAATACCTTTGGGTGAGGTACTTTCGATTGTGGCAATATTGAAGCTTTCAGCAAAAATTATGAACATAACCGGAACACGGAGAATAAATAATTTTGCTACATTTATATTGATGAAAGCAGGGACTCGAATATCATTCCCTCCTTTTATAAAAATTAATTACGTAGTAAACTGTACTGGGTTTTTTGATCAGGTTTTTTGATCAGCGTACAGTTATTAATCATTTAAATTTTTGAACTGACAATCAACATAATATTCATGCATATTTGCACGATTTTTTATCTCGTTATCAATTCTATTCGTTCACCGTGCTTTCATGGTTTAATTTTTTTCGGAAAATCTGAAAAATATTTATTTCAAGTAAAATAGCGTAGAGAAGCGACCAGTTGATTATACGAACGCTGTATATATTCATGCTGCGAAAAGCAGTCAAGGAATTAATCATGTTCTTCGCGGATTTTTCTCACGGGTCAGGTTTCGCGATGTATGAAGGAGGATGTTGGGTCGACGAGTTGCTCGCAGCCGCATTCGGCGGAGAAGTGCAAAGGTTAAGAGGGACGTTAAATGCAAAGTTGGCTATTGTGAACGCGCGCGATAAAAGTACGCGCACTGTGCTTATTTTCTCGTATTTTTGTGTCAGACGTTGTTGTTTGAAAGTAGAACAACGCACGGCGAGGGACAGCGAGGTGAGAAATCCACCTAGGACGTCGTTTCCCAACGCGTTATCCTGACGTAGCGCAAATTAAAAATTACAATTCACAAACGCGGACATTATGTACGAGAATACTTTCAACAATCGCAATTGGGTGTCGCGTTTTCTGTAAACCTTGGCATTTCATTTATTCCCGCACTATTATGCAAATAAAAGCTAAGTTAAAATGTGTTGAAATGATTTATATATTGCAGCTTTAAAAATTCACTTTTGCAGAAGAATCTTGCAAAGGTTTAGAAATTATGAACATACGCTTTTTTATTTAAATTGACAAAATAAATTTAATCAATTTGCAACTTATATAAAATGACATTTAAATTTATATCTATAAATTATTTATAGAGATTTCTTGCGACTTTCATTATAAAATATTAACGGATTTATTACATTGATAGGTTTGATGAATAATTTTTTCCTTATTCTTTCTTTCTATAAACATCATTAATCAAATATTAATCGGAATAATTCAATTATCGATATGTAAATATGTATGTTTGCATATAACGTAAATATATGAATTAATCGAAGACATCCAGCCGTGCCGCGTGCGTGTCTTTTAACACCGAGTAGTATGACCCACTGACCCGCCCCACTGATATATGCGTGGAGACACACACGCATATGCAACGCGTACGCATGACGTGCAACTAATTTTGATCAAGATTTATGCTAAGATTAATAGTAATGTTTGGCAGCTTGTGTTCCGAAGCGAAAGTGGACGGATGTGCCGAATTGATATGTCTTATTTCATTAATCAACAGAATTTTTCTTCGTCTCTGTTTATACTGAAATTCACTAAGTCAAGTTTACAACAAATAATTTAGATAAAATTTAAGACATTTCCGTCTTGTATTTAATGCTTTGCATTTTTCTTCTGTTTCTTTATTTCTTCATTTTTCCGCATTGCGTCAAGAACGGATAAAAACGGAATAAGAGCGGTCACTGTCGCGCAGACGTAAAGAACTTGGAGAAAAATTGGAAAAAGATAAAAATATCTATGCCACACTTTAAGCAAAGACTTTTTCGCGGACGAGTATTGTCTAATGAATCTGTCTAAATCTTTATTATTCTTTTTACAAAGAACGCAGACTCTACTAACACGGACATGATAATGAGTGTATCTTTATTTTTTAATTAACTACTTTCCAAGTTACTACCCTTTGTTCATCGCTCTGAAAAAATCTAATTTTCAGTCCAAAAAATAAGAAATCTGATTCCACCGAGATGTTGAATACTTGGATGCAACAGCAGCGTCGCAATGTCGCGACACGAAGTCGCTTCTTCAATGTGCCAGCTCCTTCTTCCCGCAGCTTCCATGTCCGCAATACGACGATCGAAGTACCCGCAGAGCGGTTTTTGCAAACGCAATTTAACAGATAAGATTTATTACAGAATCACGAACTTGAAAAAAGCTGCAACGATCATCATATATAAACAATTAATAAGAATAATTAAGTATACAAAGAGAATAATTTTGCTAAAATATCTAAAATTTAATTAAATAGAAGTAATTTTGTTAAGTGTCCAAAATAAATTAGGAAACTAAGCAATGCTTGAAAACATTTCAATATTCTAGCAATCAGATTTCTAACATCTATATATTCTAACATCCGAGGTTGCTAGAATATTAAAACAATTTTGTTGAACTGAATCAAAATTTGTCATCCCGTGACAATTATACTACTTGTACGTCTTGTTCACATTACTCACTATGATAAAAAAATCATTTAATATCTATTTTTTATCAAGCGTTTAAAGTTTCAATACAGATTGTCGAAATATCATATTGTAGTATAATGTAATATATCGTTTCCTACAATTAAAATTTGATTTGGAACAGTGTTAAATTTTTTATCCGGGGTCAAATTCGTACGAATAAACATTTCACAGGATCATACAAAAATAATGACAGTGCAACGAGAGAGATCTTAGAATAGTAAACACGGGCAGACTCGTTCTCTTCTCGTGTCTTCATTCGTTCGATGGAAAATATTTCCACAGGACACGTAGTGGTAATGTCATGTTTAGGGCAGGAGGACAGTGAGCAGTCGAAACATACCGAGTTTATTCTCGAGGGAGGTAGGTACGTTCTGACAGGACGAGCAGCACAAAAGCCCCGCCAACAGTAGCCACCTGGATAGCTCGGTCAATCTCTTCGATATCATCTGAAACAGCGAGAAGCAAATTGAATTAACCGTCGGATAATCATATCACTTTCTGCCCTGTTCAATGATAGCTTTGAATCAAATATAGGGATCTAACCATCGTTGGCCTTGTGCTTTATATAAAGATTATCATAATAAGATAACAAACGACGAAAAGTTCTACGAGTTTTATCATTTTGCGATATTTATTTTATATATTTTTTTTATCGATTTATTTTTGGCAAATTAAGGACATATTGCGGAGTCGCTGTACTATCGTCTATTAAATTGATTTTCCGATATTATCGATTTAACGAACAGAATGCAGAAGTTGTTGATTTATGGAGGGATGAGCGTTTTTGTACCGCGGAGAGAACTGTGTAACACCTTTATTTCGAGAGACAAATAAATATTACGTACTTGGAATTAAAAACGTGTTTTCGTTATTTATACAGATAAGCAAAAAGCTCCTCGAGAAGTTTTTTGTTTATCCATGGAACGAAGTAAACACGTGCATTTGTATTTGTGAACGAGAGGTATCATGTTCCCCATGTTCGTTTAAAAGCTGCAACCCGGCTACGCGATTGCAGAAATGTGATTAATTCGTCTAATTGTGGGTATCCAGAGTGCAGTTGGCCGACGATCAATGGCTAGAATGATGGGCTCGACGTTAATTACAGTCGTGTAAATACGCGCACGCAAAATAATATCTGTTCGACAGTGCAGAATAAAATCCGCGATATCCTACAACTAAACGTGATATAATAATGGGATAAAATATTAGTTTCTACGATAATCACAAATAGCCCGTTTTCTGTTTAATATTACATATGCGCAGTGCACAAGTGAAATTAATATTAAAGTCAGCCAAATACATCGATTGTTTTCTATAATAATAAATATATGAGAAATTTTTATATGTTATACTTACTATATTTGTAATGTAATCCTTACGTAATAAAAGCCTTGTATAAATGTGAAAATATTCAAACGTCCGTTCATCTGATGTAGATATTTACAATGCATTTAATTGTTCAAGCATTTTACACATCAGCATAAATCATCTATTGAGGCCGTGTGCCAAAAAACATTATTGATTCTGCCAAGTTTTTATATTCTTTTCATAACTTCTCTTGTTCTACTGCTAACGTGCTGTCAGATTATATACGAAAATGCATTATATAGAATGTATTATAATTATATAAAATTTTACACGTAACGGTTCTATATATCAGCATTTACCTAATATTATTTAAATTTGATGAAATAATTGCTTTCGAATTACCGAATATTTATTCAATGCATATGAAAGTCTCTGAAGAAAAATTTATTAAATGACACAGACGTGAACATCGCCGATTAGATAAAAAAAAAATATATATGATGATGTGATACATAAGAATATCATGAATACACGAGTAACTATGGTGAGTATAGTTTACGGTACTTTGACGAAACATAAAACCAGGTAGAACTCGACGTGACTACATTTTCCGACAAACCGACTGTACTTGCTCGGCTATTCACGAAATATATGAGGACCAATGTGTCCTTTACAACTTCGTGGAGATCTCGATGTCTTGTAAAGTGAGTCGTAAAGACGTTGTTAACTGTGCTCCCTAAAGACTCTCGTTCCACTACCCGCGAAAGATTGCCGGGAGTAATTTCCGACAGGTCATGACCTGCCCCAATCGACCAGTGGAATCGTCAAAATTGCATTCCCACGACTGAATGCGTAGGTACAGAATCCTCGCCGAATTCTCGCGGTTTTCGTATCGATGAATATCCCCTGAGAGAAAGAGAGAGAGAGAGAGAGAGAGAGAGAGAACTTTGGCTGATAACGAATTTACTGGCGAACGAAATCTGATTAAGGAGACGCGATTGCTTGACAGCCTCGAAAATTCAGTATCGATTTTTGCGTAATACTGCAGCTGCATATTTTAGAAATATATACAATTTCTCTGAAAGCCCTGCGGACTACATAACGTCAAATTCGGACTCCATTCCAATCTCCAATTTTTGTTCTAAATTAGAATTGCACATTAAATATAGCATAAATGGATTAAATAATACGGTATTATCTTTACATGCTAAAAAGTGACTTGAACAAGCAACCGTATGATTCTGTAAGATCGAGGACAACTCCCAGGGGCTAGATGTCTCGACGTTCATCGATCGACGAGAATTCGATCGTACCTGTTAACGATCACGTCGAGAAAGTCTTTGAAGCGGGGCCAGACGCGAATGGCCGTAGCGGCTGGGTCACTGTCACTAACCGCGAAAATTATACATTCGCGTACACAGACAGGATTTGCGACTTCAATTGGCAGAGGAAGAGAAAGATGGATAAGAGAGATCGTTTATCTAAATTTTTCATACTTTACGATACAAAGGAAATACACGATATTGCTTATACATGACATATAGTATACGGTCGTATATATGTATAAAGCGACAGTTTAGATATTCTTCACGCGAACTTCAAACGAACAAGACAGTGACATCACGTGTGTAGCAACATGACATCCGTTCGCATACTAATAATTTAATAAGCAGCTATCTATAGCTTAGAGACATCAAAGACTTATCGTAATCTAGTAATGCACTCACTCTGGGGGAAAGTAGGATATCCTGTGAAATACAGCGTCCTGTAATCTTTGCAAGACTGATTAGGTCGCGTTGTGACTCTTTATATAATATTTATTAATAAATTAAATTCAGAGCACTTTCACAAAACAACTTCATAAATTAATAAATTTATTCATCATAAAAATTGCGTTAAAAAGCAATAATATAATAGTAACTTGAGATTCAAGCAAAAAATGTCAGATTTTAATAAGTTAACATTCATTTCATTTTGGCAAAAAAAAAATATTATGAAAATATTAAATAGAATAATTATAAGTAACATATCTTGTGTTTTTAAAATATCTTATTTTAAAATATCTTTTCAAATAGCAATGTAATTTCAAATTTAAAAATTGGATAAACTAAAATAAGTTTGAAGCTTTCTTTGAATCTATTTCAAGCATATATTTTAGTATGTATGAAAAATTTCAAATTCAACCGAATTTATACGTTCAATGAGGAGGCAATTTAACGCACGGAATATATTTGTTGCTTATTTAAAAAACTATTCAAGACGATATACACGACAATTTTTTGCTTTGAATTATATAAGGAGAAAAATGGAAATGCAAAAAAAATGTTTCGTCTCTGCGTCTGTTAATCAACTCATTAAACCGATTGCTGAATTTGATGCACTCGGAATGGCTAAAATTCTCGAACGTGCGAACGTTATCGGTGAAGCGCGATCGACGATGATACTTTCACCTGCGTCAGGTGCGAATGAATCGATTCGCTCTCGAGGCTCATCAACGAATCATTTCCCCTGATTATTAACGCGTTCTCTCAAGTAATATCGCTTAATGATGATACTTAATGATGATACTAAAAACCTAAATTTTATTGCATAATTGGAAAAGATTGGGCTCTATACAAGAAAACTATAATATAATAGAAATTTCATCATGATAAAAATCGATGAAATATATATTATTAAATTAGCACATAACTCATTTCAAAAGATATATTCAAGATGTACATACAATTCATTGAATTTACATAATGTCTAAAGATAATGTTCTAACATAGTAAGTGAGAGTTATGCAACATTGAAATTTCGACAGTTTTCGAAAGTTTGCTGTTCGAGTAGAACCAAAACATTATTATGCACGAAGACGCGAGAAACTGGACCATGACAAAGGACTACGTGCTCCGTTGCAGGACGGAAGCTTGCTGAAAGTTGCTTTCGTCGTATTTGCACGTAGAATCGTGGCATAACGAGACACACGTGCTAACGGTAGACGCTGCTTCGGGCGCCGATCTCCTCTTGAACGAGATTCTCAGAAAGAAAGAGATGGAGAAAGAGGGAAGAAAGAAAAGAGAGAGGTGAAACACTCGGACGAATGGGCAAAGGCGATCGCTTTGTGCGAAGCCGCCTTTAGAATCGATGACATCCGACCTTGAAGATCAAATCAGAATCGAATCACGATAGCCTCGATGATATTAGACTTTCCCGATCATGCCGACAAAATCCGAAGAAATTCTATGGCTTAGAAGCGAAATTTAAAGATAGACAAGAATCTTGATAATAGGCGGCTTTATGATAATTTTACCAATTAAATAAATTGACTAGAGAGATCACGAAGAAAGATACACGCTCAGAGAAGTAAAGTTACAATACGGAATAGAAATTTGAATTAAATATCGGAGAAGATAATTTTGATACACTCAAAATTTCTGATTTATCTAACATACATATATTAATGATAATTAATTATATCTTATGATAGTAATAAGATATCTACCATATAAAATATTGATTCTGCTCTGTAATTATTTTATATGTTTTTAATCACATTCTATTTTTTATTCAACTCTCCTATCTCATGTAATGAATGGTTCATTTATTTGTATAAATAAATTCAAATATTAATCCAGTTAAAATTAATACATCTATCAATCTTGTTTATTTTTTATATCTACGTGACTATAAATATGCCGTATATTAAAGAAAGATTTATATAAACAAAATTGTAAAAAAGCTATCGCTAATTATATATATGTGTGTATATTTACGCAAATATATAATATTTACTCGCGTGCGCATTAATTCTCTAAACAATCGTTAATTAATAATTAACACTTATTTATTTATTTCATGTTTTTCTGTCCGATTAGAATCCGAGAAGAGAAAGTCAAAAGACGTTCGAGATATTGGCTTCTAGGAATCGTGCAATTAATAGTAATTAATCAAGTCATTTCTAGGATAAGACATATAAGTATATTAGAAAATCAAACTATGAGAAATGTCACGCACGGCTTATAATTATCGAAAAACGATGTACTTCGATACATCCATTAAACGGAATTTAATTTACTTATCTGCCTGAAACATTTTATCAGACACAATTCTCCGACTGTCACCGCGAAATTAAAGGGATCGACAATTGTTTAATTAAATCGGTTCGACTAAATTCATCGACGATCAGACATTTTGCGCGCGATTATTGATAAATTCAAGTAGACTATTCTTATTCTTCGAAGTTCAGCTTTAAAACATTCTTTTCTTTTTTAAAGAAATGCCGCAATTTCACTTTGAACTTATTAAGTATCTACGAAAAGTGCGGTAATGAATTCAAAGCACGGATGGAATATTTCCAACTCCGAAATTCCATAATGTCTCGCATCCTGCAAAATCGCGAAAGCCGGTGTGAAAATTCAGTCTGCGGCCGTCTCATTTTTCATTTCATCCGCCAAATACGGTTCCTCTTAGCAGCTTTACGAGTCGTTGGCTCGCTCGGAGTTAATTTATGCGTGAATAGAACGCTCGAAAGAGAAAAGAAAATGGTCGAGAGGAAAAAGAAACGAAGAAAAATGAACGCAAAGGACGTGTTAGAAGCTTTATAGCACGAAGATCGATTAAAAAGACTATCTTCAAAAAATTAACGCATCACTGAGATCGCAGGAACGTCAATTAGGTATACTGACGATGCTCCAATATGCAAATAACGTTAAATCTTATATACGCTATTTTCCATCTGAAAGAATCTCGATGGCGCGGCGCTGATACTTTCTCATCGGAGAACCGAACTTACCACCAGCCGGTGAATTAAAAATGAATGAATAAAATAAGATAACGATCCAGTAATTGACAAATCCATTCGAAAAGAGAACACGACTTAAATAAAGTAATTAATCATATGTGCGTACTCAGTGCGACATACTGAAAAAAATACAAAAATAGATACGCGATAAATAATATTAAATATAAAATAAATTTTATTGCAATTACATACATAAATAGTGGCAAGATATATTCTTAGAATATTGTGAAATTTTGAAATCCGTAGAATCATATATCTCTGTAATAAATTAAAAAAAAAAACTTGTGTAAGAATACGGAAGATTATATCGCTGTGTAAAGGAGCTTCGCGAACACTTTCTCGTCGATTAATGCTTACTACTAAATGTTCCATCTTCCGCGATGTGCTAATTGCAACTGCCACTTGATTCATTATTAAATGAGTACCCAATGAATCATACGTGTTCTGACATAAATCGTTATGGGAATCAGCACATATAAACCGCACATTATGTCGTCGACACAGGTAAAAGTTCCAAGATGATGCACAATCATAGAAGGAGAACTCTTTTTTTCTCTTATATGACTCTCTTCTCTCACAGATGTAAGTACAATGTATAATTATCGTTTACATCGTTAGAAAAGTATTACGGCGGACGCGATGTAACATTTTTCTTGATTGTTCTGATTATTTTTTTACTACTTACTTAGTTTTTTTTTTTATGAAGACAAGTATCATTTAATATGACTTCTCGAATGATCATTCGTTATAGTAACAATAATAAAAATTTGTATCTTATTATTTTAATATATTTTAATCTTTATAATGCTGCTCAAATTGATACTCTCTAAAGATACATTAATTAGCGTTAATCACTTTATCTGACTTCCTATTTTTTTTATAAAATAAGATAAAAGGAAATTAAGGATAAGTTAAGCCTCGATTAATGTTTCTGAATAGCACATACATACAGATATTTATGTGATCATTATCACATAACGTTCGCCATTAATTTACTGACAACAACGCTCATTCTTGTCCCACGAGACTGTGCATGAGTTGTCACATGCAAATTAACTGAATCGAATTTCCTGAGAGGAATCGAATATTCGGCGAGGACCCAGCTGATCGAGAGAAGCGATCATTTCAAACAAATGTGTTTGAACAGAAATTCAGTAAGTCCGAGGACCAGGGCAAATCATCTGTTATCCCTTGAGAATCTCAGAGCACGTTGTGGGCAAAGGTTAGGCGTGTGTAAAGAAGCCGATGATCCAGGGGAAAATCCGGCGACCACTACTAATTTCAGGTACAAGGAAGCAATTATCGATTCTTCAACGAGCTCGCGCGCGCTCAGATGTGACGGCCGGCCGCTCACGAGATCTGTTCCAAGTAGTTTCTCGACTGGATTCGATCAAACGCGACCGTGACTAATTCCCTTAAGGGGTTACATACACCTCTCATCTCGCTTCGCTTCGCCACGCCGCGTGCGAAACGAATGCGAACGTACATCTTCATGTTTCCGCGGGGCTATAACGTCGTAACGTGTTTCTTTCAAGCGCGAACGACCGTATGTCATAAGGAGCGCAAAGAGAAGAGCGATACGACATCTCCCGAGATTGAGTCAGTGATGCCGACAGAAAGATGTTGGTCGAAAAGCCACAGATCTGTCTCAACCCTTGACATCCAAGACGTACTACATTTTGTGTGTTCCATTGAAGCTATTTCCTTTCTAATGCGCTTTTTATGAACTCCGTAAACGAAAGACAAAATCACTAACTATACTAAATGATGAATCGTTTCTCCTCATTTCTTTCTCTTGTGGTTAAAAGAAAAAACTATCTTTACAAAAAAATTCGTTCGTTCCTAACAGAGTAAGAAAGATTGTTAGATGGATATGGATGATATTCTTAAAAAGTTGATAAAAGAAATTCGAATTTTTTTATAAGACGTATAATTTATTTAACATAAAATATTTTTTTAAAATCTCTTTAAAAATTCTACGAATATATACTTATAAATGTGATAAAAATAGTAATGTATTTAAAAAATTGATTTCTATTTATTTTAATAAAATATTTGTTGATTGTTGCTTGATGAACGATGTCCCGTCTGAATTAACAGATATAAATATCCGTTCTCAAGATGTTTTTCATCGATCCTTAATTCTTTTCAGTATTTCTTCATCGAAAACATTTTAGATAAACTTTCGTGAAATTATGAAATAATTCATTTAAGAAATTTTCAAAATTTAATACGCAAATTACATTCATCATCCAATATGTATAACTTCAGAATATTCGAGAACATCGGTTCTTGTCTGAATCATCTGTTAACAAAAATTCGCTAGCTAGAAAATAAAATAATTTGAACGCACAAATGTAAATTGCTGTACAAACAGAAAGGTAGAAAGAGAAAATGTAACGGAAACGGATTTAAAGCGAATTACGGATAACATATGCAACGAGAAAGTAATGACACAAATCTGTCACTTTTTTGATAATGAGCTCGATAATTTAGTACTTAAACACGAAAAATCAAATCTCTTGAGTTGCTCTCGCAATTCTCAATATATACCATAGATACAAATGTTGTATTGAAATTCGACATCTTACAGCCACTTCTATAATAAATTCTCACGTTAATTATGTCAGTAAATACTGAACTCGCGATAAAGAAGGAAGGAGAGAAGAAGAGAGAGGTGCGAATATGCACCGCGGTTTTTCTTGACAGGCTCCGGCGCGGCGCGTTTCCGTTCGATTCTCCGAAAGTCGAACGGACGTAAGTGATGGTTTCCGACGAAAATCCCCGCGGAGGAAGAATGATTTACGATCGATTCGGTTCGGGAAGGAAAGTCAAGCCGCGGGGGAGCCGCACCGCCACGGGTCGACTTAATGCACCGGGCGAAACCAGTGGGAAGAGCTTTAATTATGCAGGACGTTTCTGAATTAAGGCCACTCGGCTTTACGGTGCCCGTATATGCGAGGCATTTTACATAATAGCTCCCTCGCGGGGTTGGAAAATAATGTGCTGAGAAGTCAAGTCGGTGGAAACTATGAGAACCATGAGAACCATGTGTGTGTACGGCGGCGATGCTATCTGCTTTCACACTCGAGAGGAGAGAGAGCTTCGATGGAGCTCATCTTTATCACTGTTATCGCGTGACATAAATTTTACGGTATTGTTAGTATTTTACAATATATCGCATTATGTGCTATTTGTAAATAATTAAATATTTAACTGGAACCGTATATTTCCCAAGGAGAACAAGAAAGTCAAAATAACATTAATTGGACATCATTTTTATTGATCGATTATCGACCGAATTTTTTGTCACGATTCGATTAATATGACTTGTTATTTTGACTTGTTCTTCTGGAATTTATTTACAATCTCGCGAACAAACGCTAAGAAATAAATTTTTCATGTAATTTGCGCGCGGTTCCAAATTCATTGACCGAGTGATTTGCGATCGAGAAGTTGAAGCAGATTGCGATAACAAGTTACGGTTAGAATTTATGAGTCCTATTCCCCTTGGTGAACGTGCCGGAGCCGAATTTGAAACTGGGTGGATAAGTTTCGCGTGTAAACGACTCTGGAATCGAAGCGGGCCCCGAGACAGCGTGGCCCCACGGTTTCACTTTATCCCTCTCTCATGTGGACCACACAGCATCAAAGGTGCGTGTCACGCACACGGAACTCGTCGTCGGTATGCGTGCGAACGCTCGCGCGCCTCCAACTCCGGGCCGCGTAGACCTCCAACACGACGACGGTCAAATCTACGTCGATGAGAATTAATGCGAGCCGATCGCGGCCGGCTGACGAAATCCCCGTTCGTGAATGAAATGAAAGTGGTTTTCCTTTATCGATTCTCGGCTTGTTCTGTGTTCCCGACTGTACGGCACTGACGAATAATCCGGACTAGCGAATTGATACCGGGAGAGCCTTTCCCGTGGGAGATTTAGGAGCTCCAGATTGGAGAGCCCGATTGCGCGGATTCGACGCGAGATGCAATTTCAAGATTATCTCGCATATTAATAAAACCTGAGGCACCTCAATTTGCGCACCTCACGAGAATATCGTTTTCTAACGTCTAAAATGCGATATTTACTGTCTGATAACAACAAACGAAACTAGTACGATTTTTTTATCAAAATTCAAAAACCTCATCGTAAAAACGTAGCAAAACTGATCAGGTTTTTTTGTGTTAATGAATTGGTAAAATATTATTATAACGCTGTGCACCATACAGTAATGTTACAAAAGCAACATCGGTCGAGGATAGTAATACCAGCCATCAGTCATAACTACTATATTTTTTTTGTAGTATCCAAATATTTGCATTTTTGACAGTGTATTTAATACTCTGTCTCGTAATGATATGGCATCATTTGTCGACCACATTGCTCTCCCGTTAAATATACAAATGTATCCTTTTATATCACGTGCGTTCATACATGAAAATTATTCACAAAATATTTTTGATTAAAATACTTCAATTTTCATAATGACGTATATTTAATGACTTTTGTCGTAATTGGAACAGCTACAAAACTGAAAGCAAACCTAATTCAGATCATCTGTAGCGTATTCTTCCCTTTTTTTTTGCCTCTCGAATCGTCTTACGATTAATACGATCGGCCCAGTATTTTTTACCTCGTTCCCCATTTATACTCTCTCTTTCCCCGTTTACTTTTATTTCGTAGCGCGCGATATCTAATATTGAATCCACAGTAGAGAGTAGTTTCCACTCCTCACGCCACCTTGGCCCTCCCGGCCTGCTGCAAATTTAATGACTCCGCGGATAATCGTGAGACTACTTACGGGCGAAAAGTGGCCATTTACTTGCGGGAGGATATAACAGGATTCGCCTTTAATTCCCTCGCCACATTCCACCAGCCGCGCTTAACGCCCGACCGTGTGACCCGCTTACCGTGTAACGTTGGACCTCCCGGCCCTCTCAAGCTTTTATCACTAATTTTTCGCGATATGTTTTCTTCGTGAGAAACGCGGGCGATCAAGCTGTTAATTAATCGAGACGTCACAGAACAATTAAAATCACTTACTCGCTACTAATTGTTCTCGCGTTAAAAAATGCGAAAAAGCATTTCAGATTTATTCTCTCATCTGCTAGTTAAGCTTCTTTTCAAAGAATTTCCTCTCATTCGATACGCTATTATCAAGAAATTCCGCTGATATTATTCAAACGAATCATTTTCTAGCGCTTAGTCTGCAGCAATTTAAAGTAAAATCTTTCATTTCTCAGTCTTAATGATAGAAAGATTTGGAGAAGTGTTAACAATCAGGAGCAGTAGAAGAAGTGCGCAATTTTATTCAATTTTATCAAATTAAAAACATATTATGTTTCGCTGTGAATACGCAACTTAGTAATTTGATTAAATTACATGGAAAATTAACGAGAGAGTTAATTAATATAATGTAACATAAAAAAAAATATGCAAAGTTAAAATATTTTATAAATATATTGTATTTTAAATATAAGTATATTAAATTATATATATATAGATATATAATATAACAATACAAAGTTATAGTAAATATACAAATATAAAGTTAAATAGTCTATACATATAGAATATTTTAACTTTGCATATTTTTGAAAAAAAGTATTAAAAAAGTTTGGTATAAAAAAGTTATTAAATTTATTCGGCTTTCGTTCTGGCTGGCTATAATTAATCCTACACTTGTATATCCATTTTATATATTTATTTTATATAAACCCTTTCTTTCCATACGTGTCAAAATGGACCCCGGTGACCGAACGCAAAAAATGCGTCACGAGGAAGCCACGCATCGTCGCGAAATGCGGCGGCAACCGGCCTATATTAACTACGAAGGCGTATCACGTATGCAGGCCGCTGGGCCCGGGCCCGGGCCCACTTCGCCTCTCTTCTCTTCGCGTGCGATGAAATTTTCATCGTGCCGGAGCTCCGGCTTACGGGATACGCGAGCTCATGCGAAACCGTACTGATCTACAGTCCCACGAAATCTTTCACGCAGAGGCCGGCCGGCACAGCGCGAGCAACAAAAGTCTGCAAAAGCGAGAAAAAGTTGTCGGTCCTCGACGAGACCATGCACCGGCGAGACGTCGAGATGAGACTCACGATCAGCTTTGAGAGCCGAATCAATTCTTTGGCCGGCGCCGAAGCCGATGTAGTCATGATTGGACGATATAAAAAAAAAGCTCGATGCAAAATCAAGGAACATTTATGTAATAATGATCGCGCGTGCGCATATGTCCTCTTCAAAACGAAAAACTTAGAATATGTGCTTTTATATGTGTGTGTGTGTGTGTGTGTGTGTGTGTGTGTGTGTGTGTGTGTGTGTATGTGTGTGTGTGTGTGTGTGTGTGTGTGTGTATACACGAGTGAGGGAACAAATTTTCAAACCTTTCTATATAACTCTTCTAAATTATATTTTATAAAAAATTGCTATATATACCAAAGTTGCAATACAGTTTTGAAAGATACGTTATGTAATGTATTTTTTTGTAGCTAAAGATATTTAGAGATGTATTTGCATCACACATATTCTATGCGTGCTGCTCCACCCTGTATGTACATATATATATATATATTTTTCATATTATTCTTTAAAATAATTATTTTCAAATAAACAGATTTTTTTCGATAAGCGTATAGATTTCAAATTTTAATAATAAAGATTTTATAAAAAGTGTATATACTTTCATAATTGCGTTTCATGAATGAAAGTATTATCTATATAAATGGAAATACAAAGCATAGCAAATACAATAGCAAACAATATGCATTCGAAATTAACCAATTATAAATCAGCGAAGCTGAATGAATACTAATTTATATAACATAATAATTATTTTAGCAATTTAGCAAAACACTCCCACCCCCATCCAATATAATTTGTAAACGAATAATTCGATTTAACTAGACTTTCTCTGAATCGTTTTGATATTTCAACATGTGCAATCAAATTTATCGAATTTTAAACGTTTTGGAGTAAAATTATTTATCGCTTTGCTTTATTATTGTAGCTACAAAACTCGCGATAGAATTAATGAAAAAATGATACACTACAAGAAATTATCTAAAAATATAATATTGTGCTCACGCTAAATAACAGTGAGATATATAATATATATTCACCCAAAATATTTTATATCAAACGAATATATAAATTCAACAGACAAGTGATGGAAAATTGGAAAAATTGATTGCAAATCCTAAAAATGGGAAAAAATATAAACACAAAGTTACAAATGGATATATTTTTGTTATTTCGTAAAACATAGTGACTGAATCGTCTGTTAAATATTCTAGTATATTGGCCAATTTTAAACGGGTTCGTGCGAACAGCACGTGTGGAAGTAAATTTAATCCTCAAAAATACGCGGAAAACGCGCGAGGAAAAAAAACGTTACGTGGGAGACCAGCGATGTAAGCGTTATTTATGAGTACGAGATTTTAACGCAATTTCATCGGCGAAAGCCTAACGAGATTAAAAAGAAAAGAAGAGCCAATGCATTCTCATCGCTTCCAACAACACTCTGTGAAATGAATCGTGAAAGTGTGCGATGCGGCAAATCGGCAAATGAGAGAGAAAGAAATTGTTCCGTCTCCGGAACTAATAATAAAATCCTTCCTGCTAATCGTTATTTAAGACTCGCCATAATATAAATTCTACATTTATGTGTAGAAATTAGAAAATATCGCGTGGACCATTTGTAATAGACTCTCTGCAATTCGTGTATTTATTTTCGTAGCATAATTACCGTTAATAAGCACCGGTGAAATAAAAAAATATTTTAATTATTACTTCGAGAAATCATCAAGTAACGAATCATACAGTTTGCGAGGATTTTCTGTGCTTCAGTCGGAATCGTGTTCTGAATAGGGGTCAAGATTTACATGTTCTCGCTCCTTCCAGCGACGAGGATTTCTCCGGTTCTTTTCTAGGTGGTCCGTCGTCTGATTGAAGGAATGACGAAAGTTATGTGGGCTCCCGTGAGTGGCATCGATGCGACGCATTGAAATAAATTCCACGCGCCAATTCCGTCTCCGAATTCATTTTATTCCGCCAGCAAATTTCAACGGATCGTCCGCGGATCGCTAATTAAATTATTTCTTCGCGCAATTCTAATTGCAATATGCGGTCCTACCACGCGGTACTTTTCAACTGGAATTTCGTTATCAAATGCCGCTATTTCTGTAAAGGTAGAATTAATAACGCTCCAAAAATGTGCGGCAATGCATTGGAAGATATCCGAGAATCATACGTAAATGTAAATTAAACATGTAATCTACATAATGATATATAAATAGTGAATTGCGTTTTAATTATTGACTTTTGCATGTTGCGAAAGCAATGATACATAGGATCGTTATTAATTATCGTTGATAATTAATATATTACGTAGTATATTTCTCTCTAATTAGGGAGAATAAAATTTATAGATGTTACAGACATTTATTCCTAATTTATTTCTTCGCGCCGGTATACTGTTGAAAAGAAAATAGTAGGCGCTATAAAATTGCAATAAATGTCGAGTTAACATGTAATAGTAACATAAAGTGGCATAAATCTCCATTTTTTAAAGAGAATATATGTATTTCTATTTTTACTAGACATCGTAATATTGTGTCGTAATACCACGTTACGTCTTTTTACAACCAAATAAAAAATAAACTGCTGTTATTAGTATCTCGCGCAATAAATTTGATGTATTTAATTTAGATATTTCAAACTTTCTCAAATTTTTCAAAGCTTTAAAGTTTATAGAATAAAATAAATATCATGATCTTGATGTCAGTAGGGCAGATGAATTAATTACTTACTACGTCGAAATGCATCGTTAATTATTACATTTTTGTGTAATTGGTAGCTACTGGTCTCGTATCGTAAATCGATCATCTACGCGTATAGCATTATTTCACCTATAAGCCCTTTTATCAACAAAAAGTCTTTGATGTATTAATTTAGTATGACAGAGCGAGCGTTACAGATCGCAACGCGCGTGCCAATGTGAATTATTGTTAATGTTTGTCTGAGTCTCAGTACGGAATTTAAATTTCGAATATGCATAACACCTGTCTTCGTTAATTTTCACGTGTTACTCTAGCATACAATCGGGCTTATTGTTTCGACTTGCACAAATCGCATCGTTATGCGCGACCATCTGTGGACAAGAATTAATACAATTCGTTTCGCATGCCAATGGATATATATATGTATATGTATATAAATATATATATATATACTCCAGTTGCATAACATTACGAATATTTGCACGCAACATCAAATATTGTTCGTGCAAACAAAACATATAAAAGTGACGATTTTCCAATGAATACATAGGAATTATGAATTCGGAAAATATTAACCGTTTTTTTTTATTACATGAATCAATTGTAGAAAATACATTGAAATATTTCTTGTCCGTTTTTTATTTCCACATATTAATATTAAATGCATATTTTAAAAAAAATCTTCAAATATTATTTTCTTTTCTTTTGCATCAATTTAATAAACAACACAAATAAGTAAAAAGTATATCAATTTATATCAAAATTTAAATAAATTCTAATTGGAGACATTAATGCAAAAAAATTCTTTAAATTCTATTAAAATAATATGTAAAAAGAAGAAAGAAGAAAAAATGAAGTAACATATCTATGTATATGTCAACATTTTTTCCCATCTACAGTATGTCACAAATATACTGTAATCGAATATATTGTAAGCGATTACATATTGTACTTAACATTTTATTTTATAGCTGTGAAAACAATTTAGTTTATCTAGAAATACAAGATAAGATTTGTGAGAAGAAATGCTACTTGTAAATAGCAGCTTGTATATTCTGACAACAAACACCTTCTTCAAACGCACTTTATTGATGTTAAGTGGCGATATACAAACATCTGGGTACTTTATGAACCGCCCGCAACATCTAGACTGTTAGAATCTATATCAGATTATCTACTTACTTTTTGTGACAGATAATCGCCATACAGCTTAAAACATGTCGCGTAAACGTTTGAGATTGATCGATACTAAGACACACTCTGTACATATACATATTATTCGAACAATGATATTCAAAATGTATTATTATTCAAATATTCCAGAAATTTAATATAGAAAAACTTTAATATTCACATTTTAGATACTTACACGTACGATAATCCTTAATTTATTAATTAATGTCCCAATTCCTCTGTTTGCTTGCTATCCACCACGTTGGTAAGACGTATTATATCCACTTTTGCTATACATAGTATAGTTCAGGGATGTTGTCGGAGGATGAGTAATAGCAAATATTGCAAAGCTCCCTTCTGCTGTAATATGATGGGAAGTTCGCGAAATAATTAAGTACCCGAGTACTTAACGGTAATCTAATGTCATCTTAACGAGTGTAGGATCGATAGTGCCCATAATGAAGAAGTTACTGCATGTCTCCCATATTGTTCCGTCGTGAAAATTGAGGAGGCGTGTTAATCGAAAATTGAGGTATTAGGGAAAACTTAATTGTTGTAAGCATCGCCATCTCCTAACCACCTAAGAGTTGTTTCGCCTTCATGCATCAAAATTGCAGTAAAATTTTCTTTATCTAATTACGCGCGCGGCAGATGACCCTATCAAGTTAATTAAAATTAAGTGTACCAATATAAAATAAATTATATAGTAAACATATAGAAGACAAAACTACTGTAAAAAAATATATACAATATTTATAAATGTATAATTTTTCTATTTCATGCGATTTGAAGCCGAAGCTGAGCTGCAATGTATAAAAGTATAGTAGAATATGAATGCAATTTCAACAAACTCCATTAAAACTGCAAATTGAGTTTATAGTATTGAAATTCCGTTGTATCAACAACGGAAACGTAATCAAATTTCGTTATAGCAAATATATGCTATTCAAATTGCATTCGATATAAAGAAATTTTTAAGAACAAGATCCAGATATTCAAAAAGACAAAACTAATAATTATTAAAAAATCATTGATATCCTAGTTATCGATTCAATTGACGTAAATTCAATTAACTAAATAGAACATATTCTAATTGAAATATCAAATTTTTCTCCGATTCGTATATTCAGAAATTTTTTCAGAGATCTTCTATAAATAATGCGAGAGACATGTCCTCTCATTTTTGTCGGCTCGGCTTAGTTCGTCCTGAAAATCGATTTGCACTCCTGACGGCCTCTTGACCCGTTACACTGCTACTCTCGGAAGATCTTTTGGAAGGTTGATATCATCTGTGGTAACGACTAGAACTATATGTTCACCTATTGGACACACTAATTGGATTGGCAAATAGCGAACAAGATGAGGATAATGTATTCTCTCAACAATGAGACGTACTACACAAATTTTCAAATCGATACTAATGTGAAATATTCCAATAATTTCTTAAGAATTCTTCTAAAACATGATTCGCAGAATTTCTGATGAATACAATTAAAATACGGTAGTTAAAATATGGAAATGTTTGTTATAAGGATTTTATCTTGCAATAAAAGAAGCCATCATCCATTCTTTTTTCATTTAAATTTTTTATTTAAAATGTAACTCAAATCAAAATTGATGCACGTTAAAAGCTCATGTCATAGATATGAAAAATTATACAGATCGATTTATGTCACTGCATGGCTTCGAAAAAATATTTGCATTCTCCATAAATTCTTTACAGTTTGTTATTCTACTTAATTCTCCACCATGACACAGTCAAATGTACCCCTGATACCTAGAGATTGTAAAATACCCAGAAAAATTTGAAACAGTGACTGTGTTGTTTGCAACACCGGTTAGCCGTTGACATTAAAAAATGGAAAAGAGAGTTGGAGTTGCGTACCGACTCGCGAGTAATAAAATATAATGGCAGTTTTATTGCGCTAGCGTCGTGTAGCGCACTTACATCACTTGAATTCAACCATAGTCGAGAGTTAAACTTGTTTTGTCCCATGCGCCCTGCGGTTACCTTCCTAGCATAAGACACTTTTTATTCCGATCCAACATTTCGTGTCGCTGTAAAATAGGTCACTCTAACTCGTGCTGGATAAAATTTTTAGTACGCCCATCGAACTTGGTCATAATTTCTCGTTTACTGTCTATTTTGTCATATTGAAAAAACTGAGGTCATCAAGATGAATCGAATGGTCAATATGTCTCTATTAATCTCATATTAATCTCATATTAATGACATTTCACATTAAACAATTAAAATAGACAATTAAAATAGACTATCTTATTATTTC
>NW_017259545.1:1505432-1515732 GCF_001594045.1 Atta colombica | reverse complement strand
TATATATATATATATATATATATGTATCTTTAAAAAAATATATAATTTACCTTTCTAAAAATTATAAATTTCTTGCACAAAATCAACTTTACGTATTGTAATACTTTCTCCGCAAAAAAATCTTAAATGCTATTCATTAAGTTTGACAAAGAAACATAACTTCTTACGCGGAATATATTCATTTATCACTACACCATTAGATATCGAAGAAGCAATTTGCCCAATCTCTTAAATTAATTATGTTATTTTTTATTTCTTTGTCAAGATGTAAATCAATCTATTTCTGATTAATTTCAAAGTAAACATCATATCAACATATGCACTTAGTAAATAATAAAATAAGTCAAATACATTTTCTTGAGTTAAACTATTTAATTCATCCATTGTTTTCGTAAAATTAACGATAATAAGTAGATATAATAAGTAGATTAGCAGCGACAATCTATAGATATAATTAAAAATAATTCCAATTAGATATAATTTGACAAGTTAACAGAACAAAATATATCATGTAATCTGCGTGCAGATATATATCTATCAGGATAAAAAATTATAGAATCACGTTTGTAGCCTGAGCAACAACGTTCACATTCTTCAACAAGCTGACTATTCTCAGCGCACCATTGTCTTTCGATAACGGCTTCGCTCGCGGTGAAGGTGCCCGTGAAAAGTCTCGTTATAAGGGAACTCGGAAAATTCGTGGTGGGCGAACAATTCGCAGGAGTTCTCGTGAAATTATGTTCGCGCAAGCAGCGTTTGCTAGGAGAAAAACTGTGAAGGAAAAGATAGGATGCGCGGCATCGCTTGGTTAAATGAAAAATTGAGCTTCGCTCTCAAGTCCCGCGCACCATCCGTAAAGTCTCGAGAAGCTTTAGTACGGGTGAAGAGTTTCATCGCGTTTGGAATTCTTCGCGAAGACGAAACCGTCTCTAAGTAATAACGGCGGTAAAATCACGAGTTTCCACAGCCACTGCAAAATAATAGGAAAATAAATTGACCGCCATTCAGAAATGAAATTTCATTCGCCTATAACCATATTTTGCCCATGACAAAATATTGGTTGCGGTATTTTACGGGTGCCAATCAATCGCGATTGAAATCCGCATTCATGTTTGCCTGCGAATGTAAATACGGCGAAATAATTGGCTCCGTTCCCTATAAATTTCTCTGCTTCGGTTTGCCAACTCGATCGGTGCCAAAGTTATCTTCAACTAAAGCAAGAATATCCGCGGACTAGACTTGTCTGTTTTCTGACTTGTCTGAATAATAAAGGTAAGATCGTTCTCTTCATTGTTCGTCTTCAAATAATCAGAAAACTCATTTTGTTAACAATGAAAGTAATATCCATCGTAGAATAATTAATTGTACAAGAAATTCAACGGCTATTGTTGGAAAAATCTACTGGAAAAAGCTATAATACTACTGATCTATTAACTCGTTCAGTGCGGATGTAATCGTTATTTATTAAAATACTATCAGCAGGCAATTAAATTTTCACAAAGTGGAATTGCAGAAAATAGTAGCGAATGACAGCAAGTATGATGAGTTTGTGCTCGAAATAAAAAAAAAACGGTAAGTATAATAGATCAAGTTTACATTTCTGTTCTAAAGAGCTTAAATGTCAAAAGCGGGCTCTATATTGAGCTGAAATATGAATCTTAATGGTGGAATTAAAACCAAGAGAGCGGAATATTCGTCGTTGAACGTTTGCTGATGAAGCGTATGATATAATTATATTTTTAATTGTAACTATCGTAAAAATAAATGAGAAAAAAGACGAAAGCAGTTATTGTTTAAAATAATAATATCACTTCACGGACATCATAATTCTCAAGGAATGGAAATAACGCGTTACTTTTATTGTTACTTTATCATAATAACAATTGGTAATGACTTTGCAAATTTTATAACTGTAAAGGTAATACTAGGATTAAAAAAGTCACTCGTTACTTATAATTGGTTGGAAAAGTTCACTCGTTATTGAAAAAAACTAACTTAACTAACGCGTTACTTTTTAAAACTTGTAATGCATCGACACGTTACTTTTATTCGTTATTCATTTTAAATAAATAACACATAATAGTGACGTGTTACTTTTCAAAAATAATTTTCCTAATCTTAACGTTTAATTAATTATTGTTACCGTCATAAAAAATTACGATGTCATATCAAATTGTTACTATAAAATATAATAGCAAAAATAACGGTGTTAGTTACTCTCCATCGCTGACAATTCCGTCAAAAAATACTATAATTCCTTATATTAAAAAATTCCTATGAATGATTAAGCGGGATGCAGATACAGTAGACCAGAAGAAAGTTAATAGCACGCGATACACAAGAATGAGATCGTGAAGGTGCAATCAACGCAAATCAGCGGAGACGCATCGTCTGAACAACGTGATCATTCACTCGGAAACGAGAAAACCCTTAACCCGATATCACGTAATCCTGCAACTCACGAACTTCTCCCGGTGGTGAGGTTACCCGACACTTTCATATCGGTGTCAGGAGATCTCCGATAACGCCACGAGTTGCGACACGCGGTACATCGCGCGTTTCATGCGCGTTGTACAATTCGCTTGTATCACCTTCGTGGGATTCGCTCATTCGTCACAATCGCAAGCGTCGACAGCGAATCCGTATCGAGGATCATCACGCCCGCGAGTTATCACCGGTTGGAGAACGATAATAAATGTGACGATGACGAGTTGGCGGCGCGCGTAAAGAGACGCGAGAGCAACGACGTGCCAAGCATTCACCTCCTCCATCTCCTCTTTAGTCTCCTCGTTGGATTTATGAATACCACTGGGTGTAAAGGGATCGTACTTGCTTCCTGGTTGTAAAGGGAGATATATGGGACCTTATGGGACATCGTACATTAAACTGAGAACGGCCTTTGATGGTACTTATATGTACATGTAATATCGCGAATTGTTAAGTATGTGTTGGTAGAGATACGTTATATAGCAATAAGTTCGGATATTTTGATAGTTCTTGATAGCCTTTGGTAAGGGAAGGAGATACAGTTTAGAATTGCGATAACACATAAACAGAACCTCAATACTCAAGATAATATATTACACCGAAATATACATGGAACAAACGGTTTTGCTAAAATATTCGAAAATTTAGCTAGATACAGATCTAAAAATAAATCTTGTTAAACTATCAAATGTAGAACAAAAGAATGTTGAAAGTTTTTATGCATTATTTATTATGCATGAGTTCTTTATATAATTATTTTGACATTTCAAGAAAATTTTCAGATCCATAACTACTTAAATTTTTTTCTACTTAAATACTATCTACTTAAATACTTTAGCAAAATACTTTAAATGATATTAATTACGTGATGCAAAAATTTCATTTTATTTTGAATATATAGAATATGACAAACATAACGTTATCTAAAAAATTATGGTCGTATATATAACGATGCGCATAAATATAAATAACAATGGCAGTTAAACACAAAAATAAATTTTCTTGCGCCCCAGGTGCTTTCCCAGTTCTATTTTCTTTGTAGTGTAATAATGGCAAACGCAAAGGTGAGGATTGTGCACGTAGTTCATCAAACGTAATTAAGTTCGTGACTGTAAGAATGTGGCATTATCAATAATAATATCGTAGCTGTTTTATTTTTACGATGCGCGAGCTACACACTGTATCTTATTGCCGCATGGTTTTTAATTAAAATTCACAAGCTAGTTTCACTGAAGTGCTGAGCGAGCACATTTCAAATTCGCCAGACAGCTGACTAATAAAACGCGCAGCAATGTGCACTGTGTGAAACAATTCTCCTCTTTTAGAAAAAAAAATGACGAAAGTTAAACTAATTTCGCAGCCGAATAAGCGCGGCGATATTAAGCTCGTGTATATGTGAGATTTTCGAAAACGCTTATGGAATATTTGTCGATAGCGACATTACAATGCTATTATCAGGTTGTTACCGCTCTGCTTTTCCGTTTAAATAGCAGACAGTAGTTTAATGAAGCAGGCAAATATATGTGTGGTTTCATATACAGTTCATATTTCGTCGCCTCTAGCGAAACTGTGTGGATATTTAATTAATCTCGCTTGCAATTAAGCGAATCTCATATTATAATTCCGTTAAAAATCGGGAGCATGTCTGGCTCTACCTCTCGATAAATTTTTGCATACGCATGCGCTGGCTCTTCTGTGAAATATAATATGTCCCTTCTATTGAATCGCCCTGTTAGTATGAAATTTTAGGTTCTTTGAGGAACTTGAAATCAATTTTCTGCAGCAAAAAACTTTTAGTGCCAATTATTTATAACTCGCATAAAAATCTATGTGCGTAATTTATTTTAAACAATTCAGTTCACTATTTTCAATTTCGTTTTCCTGCGATGAAGTATGATTGGTAGTTTTTTACGAGAAGCAGCATTGAAAAATGTGAACGCGGATTGTTAACGTGTCACAGAAATATCCATATAAATGTCGATCGACCATGTCGTAAAACCCTGGAAATTCTCACAACGGAGAGAGTCCGGACCTTTTGATATTCCGTGTGATCGACTGCTGCATATCTTTCACATAGTGGAGGAAAAGCTCAAGAGCTGGAGAATTCCGATTTCCGTGGCGATCGGAACGAGACCGAACTTTGGCACTCTTCCTGAATGCCGATGAAACAGATGCAATTTCAGGCGCACGAGAGAAGCCAGTAGATTGGATACAAGGATAGTGGCGGCGTCACAACTGCGGCAGTGATCGAAAAAAAAAGATGCTCGACCTAGTTCTCTAGGCGGTTTCTGCACTGCGTATTCCGTTCTGTCGCGCGTATGATCTTACAAGTTTAGCAACGTGCGAGCAGTTTAACAACGTGATTGTTCTCAACAGTGCACAGTATATGTAGAGGAAACAAGCGCAAAAGCTGCTTTGCACACAAGCATTTGCGGAGCCGAGTCGTGTCGCTGAGATTGGGCGACACTTACGGGCGAAGAACTTGAGCGCAAAGTTTCTAACATTACTGCAACGTAGATACGCAAAGGCAATCTTAAACTGAGTGTAAACTAGCGGTGGAATAGTATCCTTTAATGCAGGATTGCTCGCGAGTAACTCTTAGACATCGTGTTTCACGGTATGTATTATATACGGTACATTCTTCTTTATTTACCTAAGGATGATACATACTTAACCCTTTCAGACCTGATTTTAATGGAGCCATGTTAAAAAAATTTTTTTAACTCAATTCAAGAACACTTTGGTAAACAATTCATATTAAAAAATTAATTTTTTTCAAAACTTTAATTATTTTTTCAATATATACATTATTATATCTGATCTCAGATGATGTCGATAGAATTAAATAATTTGAATAATGTCTTCAAATTTGATGTAAATTACTATGTACACAAGATCTGAAGAGGTTAAGTTTAAAACATACCATTCAATTATCCTTCTATCAATCATACCTGCAGGACTTGGTCTCAAAGTAGCTTATATGTTTCCAAGTAGCTCATATGTGTAATTAAATACTTCTGCTTCTTCTCTTTTTATAGTTGATGTAATCTTCTCTCTTTGATTCAATTTAATCGAGAGTTCGATCTCCTGTACTTTGTAGAATTTTATCGAGCTAAGTGAATATCTCGATGTTCATATTTAAAATCATTTTACCCCTGTAGTTTGGGATCAAATCTTTCATGTTCTGAATAATTTGATAACTTGAACTTTCTACCGCAAACTTTAGTTAACGTTAAATAAGGCTAGATTTTCATCAAGTTTTGTGCTGACGAGAATTCTATAGCAGTTTTAAGCACAAATCGCACCAGATATACATATAATTGCGAACATATATATATTCGCGTACAAACGAGTGACAGGGCTGTTATAGTTAACGCAAATGCATTCGCAGCCGTGATTAATGCCAATCAAGCGACTTCGCGTTCTGAATTCGGGATCCGGTTAACGCCAGGAATCAATAGACCCGCAAACCGAACCGATTAAGGATGCACGGGCGAGTGGAACCGCAAATCTAGAAATGCAACGTGGGTGGTGTTTCGGTCTGAATGCAGGATGACTAGAATTCCATAACTAGTTACATCGTTTTACATTCCTGCGCCCATACCGTAGCTCTACTGTCTTACTGGCCGAACGTCATGTACATAAAATATATTCTTGACAAGAACGCTACAACGGCAAATAGCTCCATCGATTACACATTTATCATCAAACATATAATACGCGGATCATATCTCCATATTTATGTATTTTAAATTCTTATTTTACATTTTTTAAAGATACGCGATATCGTTTTTCAAAATTGCGTCTTCTAATATCGTGAACGAATCAAAATTCATTACAATTTAACTATTTATTACAATCTAGATTCATTTAATTCCCTTTCGTAATTAATTTATGTTTAACTTCTAAAGCTGGATACATTTTGCGGAAAGTTTTGTAACACTGAACAGTAAAATATTTTTTATATGGATAAAAATAATAGAAAATGACAGAATAAAGGATATAATAAAGGATATAATATTGGCTTAGCCCAATTTTCTAAGCGTTTTCCCGACTAGATGATGCTTCATCCAGGAAGCTCGCTCGGAAATCGATATATAGTCATGGAAAAGCCATCGAGTCATGCGTGCAACGAATTAAACGGTCTTCAAGCTCATTAAAAACGATGGTATATATCAACGATTTACCGCATACAAACATGCGGATACACATATCTACACACATATTTATACATACAACGATCGTTGATGACTACGCGTGGCGATATCTGTCTTCGCTTAATAAGATCGACATCAAATATCCATCGAAAAGTATACTGTCAAAGTTTCTCCTCACCCGACAACGAATACGAATCGATTCCGCTGACTAGTAGTCTATGAATAGCGCAAAATCCGGATTAAGAAATGGATCGAACGACCCTGCGGAGCAGGAGGTAAGAGTAACGTGGCGTCGCCCAGCAGGATGCGTTTCTCCAAATGAGATATATAAAAGTTTGCGAAAACGACGTGACCTATATATACCGAAGGAATCTTTAAATCTTCGCGAAAATCTTCTTAGTGAGTGATTCCCTATTAAAACGAATGCAGCCTTTACGATTAAGCATCGTACGCTTCGTATTACAGCGTTGTTTAGAAAGTGCCCTAAATCTAATATACGAATGTCCTTTTCGCAATCAATTTTTTCAATTCAATCAATTTAGCGTAATTAGAGTTTTCAATTTTATCGATAAATAGTTATTGATTAATAGTAAGGAGCTTCTTGCGAATTACAATGAATTAACATAAAAGAAAAAAAAAACGATATGTTCTAGTATAACTTCTATAGAGATACATAAGTATGTCGTGCTAGAATATGAGTGATCCGAATAATCCTATTATTATAGATGGTTAACCATATAATCCTCTTCCTGATTATATTTTCAAATTTCACCGAAATATCCACTGAGAATAAATGTCTAGTACCTTTAATACTAAGCTTCAAGCTCAGAGGAATACGGTTGTGCATCTAAATTAGAGGCGTGTAGTCTTGACAAAGCTACAGAATAGTGTGCAGAGAGGTTTCCTTAATTTTCTCCTATCATCCCTTAACTGCACACAGAGAGCATCATGCGAGTTTACGAGCGTCGACTGCGCTTCGTAGCTTGCTTTGACCACTTTATACTTGTAATACAGTCTACTTTAGCTTTGTTCTCTAATTTTCAAGAGAATATCCAAGAACGTATCCATTTGCCTATTGTGAAATCATTTTTCGTGAAAAGAAATATTTCTGCAAAGAATTCTCTCAATCACGAAAACGTAGGTAGGACAGTAAAATAAAAATAAAGAACATATCAGAACATTTTCTGCGTAAATCATTTTTGTGCAACATTTTCACAGAAAAGTATTCACTAAAAAGATTATAATACACATGGATACTGTTGTAATACAAAAATATATCTTACAAAATTTGATTATTGGCAATCATGCTCGCCAATGCACAAAGTACAACGAAAGTTATTTAATTCTTTTGTTTCCAGAGTTGTCCATGGAGACAGAAATCGTCGAAATGAAAAAAGTTAAAAGATTTAATTCCAATTGTTTCCTAAATCATTTAAAAACTTGATGCAATAACTGAACACTCACCATGATTATCCTGAATCGCACTCTTTCCTGAAGAAGTCCCCGAGGGTGTCCGATATCACTTGGTTAGTTCAAGTCCTCTCGTCCTAGAGCACTCGCAGCAGCTTCTTCTCGCACATTGTCGCCTTTTTCTTCAATCCCTTCGCCTTTCACAGTTCTTTTCAAAAGCTAGATCAGGATATATCGCTGCCTTGTCCTTTCACGATTTCCTGGCGAATGTGATCGACATTCGCATGGGATCCCAATTGAAGGGTCGATCCCGCGCGGATCGCGATAAGCAAGAGAGAAAGAGAGAGAGAGAAAGAGAGAAAGAAAGAGAAAGAGCGAGGAGATATCTCAAAAGCTCCGCTTCACACGAAGCGCAGTGGAGAACTGAGCGAAGTGCCGGCCGGTCGAGCAACCAGGCGGGCTTTTCCGAGAGCGGTTTAACCAATCGCGACTTCTCTCTCACCCCCACATATCTTTTGCGCTCTCTCTCTCTCTCTCTCTCCTTCTCTCTCGTGCTCCCTTCTCTACCATCGCGACGCGATAGACGCACCGTTCGCCGGTCTTACAACGAGTTGCTTACCGCCGCAACCCCCACAGGTGTATAATCTTTCTACTAGGGAATACATGGTGCATCCCCTAATTGAAATCAGCAGAGAAAATTCGTGAAAATTCGCGATACGAGTAAAATCTTAATTTTCATAAGTTGAGAGTTTGATTACAAGATAGAAACATTTTACTTTATTGCGATCAATAGACAATTGCATTTATACAGTCAGTATAATCTGATAATGTTAGATATATGTATATATATGTATATATTGCAGTTATATTTTAATTTTTCTATTACTAACAGTTATTAACATTTTGGCGCTAATAACTACTGTGGTTTTCATTGGCAATTAGTTTTGTGATTTATTCTTGGAACCAATTAATTTTGTGATTTATTCTTAGAACCAAGGAAATAAATTTATATGTTTATATTATTTAAAATTCTAATTGTACATTGTATTTTTCGGAGCTATATTTTCGTAATTCGCATGGAAAAATAATTTTTAACTTTCGCGAGTATTCGGTTGGAAGCTGTCTAAATCCGAAATCCGCACAGCCGGAAACGCGCAATATTACCGTGGAAGTTCAACCGCGATTGTCATAAAATCACAAGATTTTCAGAACAGTTGGATTCGTTCTAGCGAAGTAGGTTAACCAATCGTGAATTTTCCACTCGTTCGGCGCCCTTCTTCTATTTCTTATTTACACTACCATCGCGTTGCTCATGGAACGAAACGAACGGTTCATCGCACCTCTTCTGCCTGATGCCGACCTCCTCACCGGAAATTAAACGTGGAAACAGTACGGTGACGGACCTCAATTCGCGAGATATTTTCAGTCGTCGATTTTCATCTGCGAAACAGCAGAAGTTTCTCTAAGCAGCTCTTTTGTCGAAGCTAACTCGAGGAAAAAAGTCACGAGAAATGCCCGACGCTGTCGAATATAGAATACTCTCGGCGAAAATTTGTCTGGGCGTTTCACGTAAACGTAAACGTATGTGGTTCGTAACCATGGTGTCGCCTTTCTAAAAGAAATGTAAATCCTTTCAACAGCCAACGGTTTTAGTCTGTTTACCTTTGGAATTCAGGCGCGGCGGAATTAGGACGGGGAACATTGGAATACGCGTAAATGTCGACGATTCGCGCGATGCAGTCTTGTTCGTCGCTAATAAACTAAATAAACATAATATAATTTAAAATATAATATATAACTTGCTGATGGTGGACTCCAAAGAGAGTGAAAACGTTCAAGATTTCGGAATAAAGTTGCACATCTATCAAATTGAAGTATTTTATTAATACCTATTCCCGCGCTAACTCTCATCAGCCTTAATATTGTTATTTATTATTTTAAAAAATAATCTTATTATCATATATATAATTCGCAGTTAACATGCTCTAGCATGTGGCGAAACGCGTGATTTCTCAAATGGCAGACAGGATATTCGCTTATTCTGCCGCTATCGATCGTGATACAATTTTACGAAGAATTTTTCGAGCAATTTCCTTTTTGCGACATATTTTATCTTCACTACAGCAACGAAGAAAGTATGATCTTTTTTATCCTCGGCTCAAATAGGCTTTTCCTATTAATAATCGCGATTAATGATGCGATCGACGTTAATCGCGGTATTTCGGAATGATGGCGTGCAAGAAATC
>NW_017259545.1:1484012-1505332 GCF_001594045.1 Atta colombica | reverse complement strand
GAGAGAGAGAGAGAGAGAGAGAGAGAGAGAGAGAGAGAGAGAGAGAGAGAGAGAGAACAAGCCGAACGTTATGGAGGCGATATGATAGCAAAATTACCGACTTCGGTATGAAAATTGAATAGTCTGTTGCTTATCGGCATAATTATCAATCGTATCATAGTCTTGCTCTAGTTATCTCTTATAAATAGCGTTGTAATTTTGCGTCGATTTATTATTTATGAAGTAAAGAAATAGCCATTGGCTAATATAATAATTTGAAAACATATACTATGTATAAAAAATAAATATACATAACATATACATTAAAGAAATTTCGCTCTTTTTCATTAAAAAGCCGCTATATGTTGATAAGCCGCTTATCTAATGAAAAGAGCAAAGCCATTTTGTGAACGTCAGACATTTTAATGAAACATTTTAATGATTATAAATCTCACACGGCATAGATATAAATTTTCATTCAAAAACTAGATTTGTTACGCCCATAAAATTATTCCTGTTACGCCTATAACTTTCTTCCTTCCTTCTTCTCTTTCTTCAGAAAAAAATTTTGTTTTTATTTTAAGGAGTTTTCCATCAGTACACGCGTGTACGAGATTGTAGTTTGTCGGGAAAATTTTCTCGTTTATAACGTCACAATATAACTTCTCGTGGGAAGCCAATCGCTGCAGCCCGCATATAGCTAAACCAACTACCATCATGAAACGTTAAACGACAAGTGCAGTTCGCGCGAATAACGAAGTTTTTCACGCGAAAAATCCAGAAGACGCTTTTCAATAACGTCGGGAATTCCGTTTCGGATTGAGCACGATCGTCTAGCAGGGATTCACCCGTGAAAACGTGCTGTGTCGTCGTAGATTCGGACCGCGTCGTCCGTCGTGCTAAGATCGAAGAGAAAAAGAGGACGAAAACAAAGCTCGGATCGTGCGCGCGTCTTACGTGCGAACCGACGTCGAACGAAACGTGATCGAGGCCTCACTTTCGAAGTCAGTGTCTGCAGCCAGTCGCTTTCCTAACGATTGGCCCGTGTGCTTTTATGATGTCCGCTTTTACGTGTCATTTATTTTCATCGGCTTTGCTATTCACATTTAGCATTATATTTGTCTATATCTGTTATTTTTTAATACTAACAAGATAATAAAGATGATTATATATACTATAAAACAATTTCTTAAAAAAATCTTGTTCTCTAACGTTTGAGTAAATCATAAAATTTACGAAAAAATTCACGAAGAATCTGGAAATATGAAGAGAAGAAAAGTATTTATAAATATTAATACAAAATGTGACTTCACGTCTATTTCATTCGAATTTACCTACAACTTCTATTTCCGGAGGTAGATTCGACCGGGAATATCGACAGAGAAATTCGAATAGTAGTACAGTTGAATATGCGGGCTTCGAAAATGTCAAACATCATTCCGCATTGGGAGTTGAGAATAGTATGATATCGTAGGACTTTAACGCAAGGGCGGTAATTGTTGCGAACTCGATATCTTGCTTGCCAGAGGCTCAATAACCTAGCTATGTTAGCATCTCCATAACAAACTCCTACCTTACACCAGCAATTAATTTGTTTTGTATGAAAAGCAGAATTAAACCATCAAACTAGTACATGCTCTAATATACGCAGACAGTTCTCTCGTTCCACCTTTCCATTTTTTTTTATATCAGATCAAATTGTAGTACACAATATTACAATCTATAATTAAAAGAGGATTAAGAGTTGAGTCTACCATTCAATTTAAATACGACAAATTTGATGATTATAACTTTCTCTTTTTATAATCTTATGTACAATACATAAATTATAAATAATATACTGAGAAAAATGTACTATATATTTCAATAAATATTTATTCATCGTAAATAAATTTTAAATTAATATTATTCAAACAAAAATATTTATTAATATTTAGTACATTTCTCAGTGTATAGCTAATCAATGTACATTAATATTTCTAATATAAATATTAATAAATTAATAGATATTTATTGTTTATTTAATCACTACACGCATGGCAACAGTAGACCTCGTTGATTTCATGAGAATTTATACCCCGAAGCTGAAAATGCACAAAGCGATTAAGAATAAGAAACATGAACTAAAGACGTAGATGATGATTAATGACGTATCGGTCATGTATCGCGTTCACGCTACACGTCTGTCCGCTTTCTAAGTCATCGTTATGAATACTGATCTAGGAGCATCGTTCACCAGAAGAATAGCGGAGATTTGTGATACGCTTCGTATATGAATGCAAAATATATCGGTAACCGGAAATGGATACTAAGCTTATAGCCTCATACAAGTCATACTGACGCGTATAGATTTTACTTTCATATACTGCCGTTGCGCACAGGAAACATAATTATGGGTGAAACCCCTCGGCAAGAATCAAGTTTATGAGTCTTTATATCTATTAAGCAAATATTCAGCTTTAATGGGAATTAATAAATTGCTATTTATCTAAAGCCACAAGGCAAGTTTTCCACGGACGAGAGACCATCTGTGAATTTATCTAACTATTTAATTTACTATCGTTTAAAAAAAAACGTTTTAACACTGATATTCTATTAAGATAATAACATTTTACATACGTTTATCCAGACAGTAAATTACCGGTTTATCGTTGTAAAATGTGAGATACATGTATAATTGGCGAAAGATTTATTACGGCAAAAATATGTGAGAAATGATTTGAGAGCAAGCGAAATGTATTTCGTTTGCTTCTAGTCGCCGCAAAAATGAAATATTATGCGCACGTTTTTTTTCATTCCCAGATATCTCATTTCAATATCTCATTTCGTTTTCAGCCTCCACTGAGTGGCATATCTTGAGAATTCGGCGTAGAATTATCGTGGCAAACAAAAGTAATCTTCCCGTTTTCCCGCATGTTTTCGACGTGTGACACTGATCGACTAATGGAGCAGAAATGATCGAGCATTCGATCTATATTCCGTTGTGTTCGAACTTCGCTTTCGAACACACGATCCTCCTTAATACTCGAGTCACGCTTTGCGAAATCTCTCGAAGTCTCGTCGATTTATTTTACCAAGAGTAATTCGTATTCTTCGCAACATCCTTCTCTACTCCCGTGAAATCGAAATAGTGATGCTGCTCACCACACAACACAAATCGATCTTTAACCCTCTCCACGGTCAATCCTCGTATATTACTTTTCCGTCACTTTATATATATTTCATATATTTTCACTATTGTTTAACTAGTAGTGAGAAAGTCAGGGTAATAGTAGTATATCTTTCTCATTTCCTCTTTTAATAAAATATTCTATTTAAATAAATAAGAGAGAGAGAGAGAGAGAGAGAGAGAGAGAGAGAGAGAGAAGATATAATCTCTGTCTTCTAATATAAATATGCTTAGATGGATATACTTAGATGGATTTTATCATATTTACACGTTATGCGTTACACTGTGTCTCATTTCGATGTTTCTTCGTCATCAATTATTACATAAAAATTCGATATTGAGTAAAAATTGTTTTTAATTAAAAAACTAATCTAATTAAAATAAAAAATGTCAAATGTTGATTTAACTATGTAAAATTATTTCAAACCAGATGTGTTAAGATGTAAAATAAAAAAAATAAGGCAGCGTATTCCCTAATTTAATTTTAAAAAAAACTTAATAATGTTTATTTCTATACTATTCATCTGATATAAGTAAATAATTTAAATATAAAAGATTTTAAATTATCAAAGAAATTTAATTAATTTTAATATCCTTATAATAATGTTTTAGCTAACGTATATAAATAACAGTTAAATGTTCTCCAAAATTAGCGTCATTAAAACAGATACAAGTTTCTACGAAGAATATTCATTCATCACAAAAGATGACTATCGATTTAGATATACCGCCTATATTGGCGAATATACGAACTTCTACTGAAGGAGATGCGTGCAAGAGTGCGACGTACGACGTAATGAACAAAACCGGTTGTCGATTTTACAGGTGGGCGATACGTCGCGCTACTCGTTCAACGAAAATCTAAAACACTTCCCCACTAGACATTCTTTGGTATGTAAAGTAGGTCATATCGGAAGAAACGAAAGCGATTTCCGCATTAGTTGTCAGCTGATCATCGTCGCGTGAAATCCATTAGCGCAGAGCATTCACGGAGCAATTCGATCTAAATAAATTAAAGCGATAAATGCGGAATAATTGGCAAAAATTAATATGCAAATTATATGTAACATAAAAACACATAATGCGTATGTTATCAAATCGCCTATTGTTTAATAATAAAGATAGCAGAGCTATTATTTAACGTAACAATCATCCTCTGACCTAATTTCGAATACAATTTTTCTCTACAAGCACAGAAATAAAAATGTAACTGCAAATCAATAGTTAGCTGCAGATTTATAAACTCTGTTACAGCGTATAATTAATCGCAACATAATTTAACGATTGCCACGTGGACGATTTTCAGCTCTGACACAGCTACAAATTATCATGTATGTATAAGGCAGACGTTACAAGCGTGAAGAGCAAAAGAAAGAAAGAGAAGACTTTATTAGCTCTTTCGATTCTCATCAATGGTTCTTAAAACTGTCGACCGCACCTCCGTTAGATTCTTCAACTCGCCTGCTGCACTTTCACCGGTCATTTATTTTCCAAAAACGTACGCTGGTTGTCGGCATACTTTTAACGACTATCGATTCAACGACAATAGAAACGACATAAAAATAATATCCGTAAAATTCAAAATGTTGACGAAATTTGTAATTGATCCAAGAAATGAGAGAACGTCACATTTCAATTAATTTTCACCATTATTAGAAGTTAATAACTATTTATTTTCAAAAATGTCCAATTCATTAAGATTCAAATATGTAATTATTCAGAAAATTACTTATATAATATTTGTAACATTTTTATAAATTAATTTTTGAAATCAATATTAACGATTTTAATATACACGTATATAATTTTTTCATAATTCTGCCGTTTTTTAACTTTCAACACTCAACACCTTGTATATTCATAATTAAGAGCTACAGTCAATTTTTGTGACAACAAAAACTATTCAAAATTGATATAAAATAATACAAAAAAGGTTTTTTTATTATTTATTTTCTTTTCTAACGCATGAAGAGAGAATTTTTTTCAATCACGATTGTAATATCAGAATTATTGACGTTTATTTTTCACGATGAATAAAATAAACTCGATAATAAAAATACAACATAAAAATACAAAATCTAAATAATGGTTGCAAAGTTTATTCGGTAACATATAACTGCACGTGAAAGGTATATATCGCTAACAATTCTGTACAATGTGAGCACAAAACGGGAGCACACAGTAAGATAATCGATTAGTCAATTCCCGCAGCTCCACTTAGGTTAATTAATTCCTCTTGTCGTTTAAACATACCATCTATCGCTTATAAATAGCTGAACTTCGTGATCAATCCTCTCATCAAGTTCCACGAATGTAATTTCGTAATCGGTAAATAAGATCAGTGTATAACGGTTAATCGAGGGTCAGCTAATTTACTATCACGGTCCATGCATGAACGTTAAGACATAACAACAGCTTAGCGCGGTTAAATATATCGGGCTCACCGTGAAACTGTATTAATTCGACGGCTTTTCGTCGATCGATCGACGGTAGGAAGTTCCGAGAAAATACGAGCGAGAGGCGAGCAAGATTGTTATAGAAAGCGCGCACGATAAATCTGACGTAAAACCGCGCAAGACGTGCTTTATTGCAATATTAAAAATCTTGACGAGACTACCTTTCTCTTGATGGACCCTTTATGTTTAATGAAACCGCGAATTGCATATAACAAATGTTCATACTTAGTTTAAATCGCGAAATTCACGATTCGTTTTCACATGCAGATCTATTAAAATTGTCATTATATTGCCTGCTGAATCTTCAGTTCTTTCATTCGTGTTTTATTCTTTTTACTACATACGTTCCTTTGTGATGGAATAAAAGATAGTTAAGTCTAAATGAATTATTTTAAGCAATAAAAAGTGTTATGTTACGTCACGTAAGATAGATCGGCAAATATAAAATTAATTTCAAAATGCTCTGGCGAGATAAAAACAGAATACTGAGTGCAGAACATCTAGAAACAGAACGAGGTATATCAGTACAGTCAATATGTAGTATGCATACACGTGATGAACAGAATAACGCTGCAATACAATTTGCCGGTACATATGCATATGCAAACAAAAAACAGTCAATTGTATATGTAGCAGCCAAGAAAACTTTATTAACATCGGACTATGTATGTGATACAATATCGTTCGTATCGTGCAGTTCGTTGTAGATACAACTGCTGCATTCAATTACGAGAGTGCATCGGTAGGTCGACGTGCTTCGCAGGAAATGTCCGAGGCGCGATCGGTGCACTTTACAAACGCGTGAAATTATATTAATTAGTTAGAAATTTCGTTTTAGGCAATTCTGTCAATTGAAATAGAGTGTGTTAGCTGCAAAAAAATTCTCCGAGAGTTCCTCGAGATATCCTAAGTTCAAACTACAGATAAGATTAGAGAATTTTTTATAATGAAAATAATAAATAATTATATTAAAATGAATTTTAGAATGTAAATAATGTAAACGTTATATAATATGTATATCGTAAATTCGTAAAAAACAAGAACTCCACGAGACTATATTTATTTTTTTCTACAATTGAGCCGCGAAATCAGGATAATACAGAAAAGGCTGACTACAATTTATTAACAATGAACTTCCGTTGCACGTTGTTTTTTGCTGTCACTTCTATTTTTTAAATAAAAACTTGCGAAACATACTATAATATATGCATGAACATACACGGACGTATATATGCCATACTTATTGATAATCGATTATTGACATTTCGCATCCAGAAAAAATTATTTAAAAAATAATATTTTTAAAGAGACATCAATCGCATAATTTAGACATAAAATTTTGAAAACTATTCCAAATACAGAGAAAATTACATAAAATCCCTGATCTTTAAAAGTAAAAAAAAAATTCTTCGAAAATTCTAGGTTTTTTAGGTTTTTTTTTTCAGGTAGTAAACATCCTGATTCTTAATTAATCATTGAATGTAATTAATAAGAATAATAATTGTCGAATAAAGCCCTGTTGGTATCGTATATTAAGTCAATCGGACATGACAAAGTGTATGTACGTGTTCCCGTAAGATGTCACTATTATCATGGAATATGCAATTCCAAAAATATCCATTTGCTATTTGCGTCATTCGGCTCGGTTTAGGTTGAGCTAGATGTCATATCGATCGACCTGTAGCATTTGACAGGTGGTACACACCTTGTCATAGCATTGATAAAAGCCGATGTGTGGAAAAGGCTAACGCTCGAAAATGTTGCAGAAACGTGTGTTTACGTGCTTCTTTGCGTTCGTGATTTTTTTTAAATTCACGTACTGTTATGATGTCAAGAGATACTCGTTGCTAATGCCAAACGTGAAGCCGAACACGGTAAGTATATCTTTTAGTTTTTTGTTATAACGTACGAATAACACATACATATACGACTGAGTATATGACATAATACAATGTAATTATGTGATAACATATTGCTTTTGCTACATAAAAATAAAGTGTACAAAAGTCAAACAAGTAACACTCTTTTTGCAAATACATTTAATTTTAATTTCGTTTTTAAGAAAATTTATACCATTTATAGTGCTAGTTTATAATACAATAATCTTTTAATTTTTAAATATAATTTTTTTAATATAATAATAAAAATTATATCTGATACATTTTGTTTACAGCCTGAGTTATATTTATGCACTCCAGTTAGGATAGACTATGCAAAAAATTATTATATTATTGGTTTTGAACCAAATGCAACAATGGAAACAGCTCACCATATGCTTATCTATGGTTGCACCAAACCGGGTAGCTCAAAACCAATTTGGAATTGTGGAGAAATGGCGAATGCTGGACATTTGGCAGATACTGCACCCGCTTGTAAAGAAGGAACTCAGGTAATATTAAGATCACCAAATATATTTTACAAATATATTTTAGATATTAATGAAAAAAATTCGTTTGTTTGTAGATCATTTATGCATGGGCAAGAGATGCTCCTAAATTAGATCTACCAGAGGGAGTGGGGTTTAAAGTAGGCGGCGATTCTCCCATAAAATATATTGTGTTACAAGTACATTATGCACATATTGACCGTTTTAAGGATGGCAGGACAGATGACTCAGGTGTATTTCTGCATTATACAACACAAACAATGGACAAACTAGCTGGAGTTATTTTGCTAGGGACAAGTGGAGTCATACCACCTAGATCAACAGTACATATGGAATCATCTTGTCCTATAATAGAGAAGAAAACTATCTATCCATTCGCATATAGAACGCATACGCATTCGCTTGGAAAAGTCGTTTCTGGCTATGTAGTAAAGCCGAATGACAAGTGGATTGAACTTGGAAAGAGAGATCCACTGACTCCTCAGATGTTTTATCCTGTTACCAATAAAGTTTCAATTACGTATGGTGATAAATTAGCTGCTCGTTGTACAATGCAAAGTACGCGCGATAGAACTACGTTTATAGGTGGAACGAACGAAGATGAAATGTGTAATATGTATATTATGTATTATGTCAAGGAAGGCACTCCGCTTGAACGGAAATATTGCTTCACCGCAGGGCCTCCTTTATATTATTGGAAGCAAGAATTAAATAATATTCCTGACAAAGAGGCATCTAAGTTATAAAAAGGTAAAGAATGTTTGGCATAAATAGATCGATTCTATATTATCATAGAGAATTAGACAAAATCTAAACGTTTCTGCAGATTACGTGTTTGAATGCATTTGAATCTAATTCGTTAATGAGATAGGGCCCATATTTGGGGACCAAATCGTCCTAATATAATTTATGGCAGATCTTTTATAGTAACTTATTTGTTTATTATTTTAATGTATCTTTTACCTATTCAGTTTATTCTATCGTTATTATTTGTTCAATTTTGTAAAATAACTTGAAACTGTTGTTATCTCAAAATGAGTGTCTACCATTTATCCAGCATACGCACAAATTCCAAATTAATTTCTAATCCAATTAATTAATTTCAAATTAATTTTATATATTTTTAAGTGAATACAAACATTTTGTGAATACTGTAATCAGGGTACATTGTACTTACTTTACTCAAATTTTTTTAAGGACTCGATATCAATTTATATCTTAGAATACTTCTTCTTGTCAATTTTATAAATGTGACATATGATCATTCAAATTATTATATTGTAATAAATTATTCTATACATTGCTGATTAACTGTGTAATAATACACGTAATTCGTGATAAAAGAAAGCCTAAAAATTGTCTATTATAAACTTACTTATTGGCTAATCAATTATTGCGTCGGATTTTGCAATATTTTTAACTGTACAAACATTTTAAATTTATATAACTTAATTTCAAGTTTCATCATGTTTCATCTGATTAAAATTATTACTTATATGTATATTAAAGCGCCATGCAAATGTGATATAAAAAGATAACGTTAAATTTAGACTTAGTTTCAATTACTATTTATTATTACATGCATGATGTTTGAAAATATTTTGAAGAAATTATTGGAGGCATTGTTATAGCACATGCCATATACATTCTTGTTATTTATTTTAATCAATTTATCAATATAGCAATAGAATTTTAGAATTTGGGAACCACTCTCACGTGACACATTCAAATAATTCTACGACTGATAAAAAAGAAAAAACTGTTTATGATTCATTAATCATAGTATATATGTATATATGTATGTATATGTGACGAGAATGCTATTTTCAAATGTTACAAAGTCCTTATTCTTTCAATAACTTCTCTGGACTGTACATATATAATGCTCAGGAATCTCTACGCCTTCAGACTGCGTATGTTAAATAAAAAGATATAGATATAATTGTATTTAGCGCACTTTTTTCGTGATATCATTTACAGATAATATTTATTTTCGATAATGTATAAATGTGGCAACTGTCTCTGAAAAAAATCTAATTGTGAGACATGTATATCAATAAATGACCTATGCAAAAGTTGTTTAATCTCTTTTCCATATATTAAATAATAAGTTAATTTTATCTTTGTTAATAAAATGACACTGCTAATAATTAATCATTAATTTAATTTATATAATTTTTTTTATAATTTTTTTTATAAGTTTTTTTTAATAAGTTACTAAATAATAATTGGGTAACAAATGAGAAGGCTAAAAATCATTACAATTGCTTTGAAGTATTTGATTAATCAATCAAAAAAGGCTTCAAAGGCTTCATTTGAGGAGCAGATTTTCAAAATGCGTTTCGTCCAAAATTTGTAATTTTCAGAAAATGAGAAAGAAACTATGCACACAAAAAAATTACGTATTTTACAGAAAATAATAATATGTCAACTAGTAGGACTACTATTAAACAAAATTGCTTAACAATTGCTAAAGATGTTAAACAAATACATACATTTTATTTGTTTCTCATTTAAAAACATAATGCACTTCAAAATATCTATGTGTTTTCAGCATATAAATTAACAATGAAAAAATGCTTTCTGAACATCTCGGAGTATTATAATATAAGTCATTCAACACTGAACACTACGCCTTGAACTAAAAAAAAAATGAAATTTGAACAAAACGCACTTTGGAAGTCTGCTCCTCATTTGATGCTAGCATCACGTTCACTGTATTCAAAACATATGAAATTGATGAGATATCACAATTTTATATTAACGTGTAAATATAATGAAATTCAATTTATAAATTCACTCACCGGCGTTGTACCCTAGCTAAGTACGCTTTTAGCTGCACCTGAAAAAATTAATAATTCCAATTAATTTTGAATTTCATACGCCGACATTTTATTCACTTCATGTCAATTGATGGACGGAATAAAAGCCTAATAACAAAATCTTTATATTAATAAAAATTAAAATAACTTGCTACTTTTTCATTATACATAAATGAATACAAAATCAAATAAATTTATGTAATGTCTTTAAGAAGTTACATGTTACAATATTTCTCTATTACAATCAATATTATATATAAAAAAGCTAATCGCCAGAAAAAGGGCCTAACTAGAATTGTGCCTATATTCCGCCCATCCTTACAATTATATATATTATCTAATCTTTTTTATTTAATTATTTCAAGAAATGTTCAACGAATATTTTACATAAAGCATAAAAATATTTCTTAAAATAAACATTTTCGAATACTTCAATAAATTTTTTGTAAGTAATGCAAGTTATGCACATATTAATTCAAAAAGTAAATCTAGATAAATCAATTAATAGCTCACCAGCTAGGATATTGTAGTTTACTTCATCTCCTCGCAAGTTCCTCCTTAGAAAGGCCCGCATCAATTCCAGAAAAGAATGAACACCGGATACGGATGCTTCACTACGCACAATTTCAAAACTTGATTCGCGCGTCATCGAAGGGCGATTTCACGCTAATGATTGCGTTCAGCAAACTCAACTTGCGGAGCAGATCTGTGAGCGCTCGCTACTATTGGATGCTTTAGAAGAATATATGAATAGCAGCGAGCGCTCCGCAACACTTGAGTTAGCTGAACGCGTCAAACGTTGCAAAGTCCAAATGAATCACATTCGTCCTGCGACGTAGATTATTTCCGTTGAACGTATATTTATAACGATCTATTTTTTCGACATATCACGTCTCTAATGTTCCGACTATCCGAAAAGAACGTACGACTCGGTATTGCGCGCCCAAAACAAAGATCAACATTTTTTTTCTCGCACTCATTTCGATGTTTATATCATATTCGGTCTCGATTATATACGACGAACTCGCGGCAGTCATACACTCATCACTTTAATCGGCACTCCCGACATAAATTCGCGCCCATAACGCGTTTCCTGACCGATAAATTCACGATTAATCATGAAGCAACTGCCTTCTCCGTCCGAACTAAATGAGCCGCCGAATTGTCATGGCGGCCGAAATCAAGGTGCCTTTACATGCGAACGTCGAGCATCAGAGCATGCGCAGTTACATATTAAATAATTTACCAAAATATATTGGATTCGATTACGCGCTGCTGATAAAGGAATCATGTAGATCACATTACAAATGTAAATTTTAAGTACTATATGTTAGAATAGCAGTGTAATCTGTAATGTACGTAACGGCCACGCGCCTGCGCAATACTGACATAATTTGAAATATGAATTGACGATTTGAATTGACGAGAGTTAGACTCTTTTTTTGCGTTTTTGAACAACTACAATTTAGTCAATATTTTTTTAATAATAATTAAAAGAAGTGTGAAAATTTACGTACGAAAGATGCAAAGAAAGAGAAGTTTGGAAAAAACATTGTTAATTCAAATTGGCGCACACACATAGAACGCTTTGCAAGCTGTTCTACAGTCCTACGTCGGTGTATGTAAGTAACAGTAAAATACAAATGTAATTTCAATTGTGTGGACAATTAATTTACATTCAGTATAGATTAAAGATTACATCTGTAAACGTCGATTATAATCAGTAACTTTATTTAATTTGTCTAAATGCTTCAAAGCATTTTTTAATTAACTAATTAATAAAATTTTTTTAATTGGTCAATTAAATACTTCGAAGTAGCCCGAATACTTGTAAGCACACAAAACTATAAGAAATTAATCATAGTTAATTGTTTTTCACAATACAAAAAAGATATAAACAAACATACAAAAAAGATGTAAACAAGGATAAAATAATAAACTATGAATGTGCTGCACTGTGCAATTCTCTAATCAGTATTTATTGTGGATATCATAATAAAATATCTTTGCAAAGCTGACTAATTGTAAAACTGTTTATGAAACTAATCTAGTCAAAGTAGCATATAAAAAATTATTGCAGTATCTTAATTAATTACTGCGCATCTTAATTAATTACATTACACATAAGCCATTCTTAACATATACATATTATTGTATGTATATACATACGTATACGCTTTTCTATATATTTTTCTGAACGAAATTCCACTGAGCTTGTAACGATCGATGTTTTCCAATTGAATCTCATCATGAGATCTTTACAATTTGACTAAATAATATTAAGCTTCTGATCGCATGTTTCTTTATATTAATTACGCAGATCCAGGACTGTTTCGAAACAATTCTTTCTCATAACGATAATTTTATATCATAATTTGGTTTTCGTGATGTTGGATTGCATCTCAGAGAAACGCCACGTGGAAAACACTGGTGTAATTGACGTCATTAATTATGCTATAGACATTGATTAAGTCGATTTGATGGCACGACAAACTTTTCGCTGAGAAGAATCGAACAGTCGCATCTCGTATCATATAAACTGCGATGTAGTTTATCTTTTGTTGATGTATATATCGCGAATTTGATCCGTCAGCCACTCGATCGCCGGCTGCAGGCCCTCGCCAGTTAATGCATTCGTCGCTCGTATGTGCCAGGGTTTATTTTGTATTCGCTCGAGTCCAAGTCCAGCGACTAATTTTACGGTGGTCAAAGAATCGGGTAGGTCCATCTTGTTCGCCAGAAAGAGAATGGGTATCTTGCGTCCTGAAAAGTTTACTTCTGCTTTCAAGAAATCTCAAGTCTTTTAAGAAATTGTCAATTGTGAAATACGAACATTCGAAAGAATCTAAATTCTAAATCTTTTAACTGATTGACTATTTTGTGTTTCTGTGTTAAACGAGCATTCGAATTGCTATTCGAATTTTATCGTCTATTATGAAATGTACCTGCAACATCGGGATGCTGCAAGAGCATGTCCAGCTCTTCTTTCACAACAACCAGTCGCAGTTTATCACTGCTGTCAATTATGAAGATGATCCCGTGGCAATCTTTGTAATAATGCTCCCACAATGATCTATGACGATCGTGGCCCGACATATCGAATGCGGTGAAACTGACATTTTTAACTGAAACAATTTCGGCTTAATCGCGCCAATGAAATAAAAACAAAGCCTTAATAATATATTACGCGAACCATATATTATTATTATTTATTATATGTATATCAATTTGTATAATTTTGTGTTCAATTTCTTATTTCGTGTTTGGATAAGAAAAATATGTATATCTTCTTTTCTCAGCAGAATTTTTACGGAGTAACTTCAATTAAAATCTTGTTGTTTATTTGTTGCTAACTTATCAGTTAAGTCTGTTTCCACTGATAACAATTTAACTTTAAGCTTGATTCTATCAGATGCCTTTAGTGGATGTTTTATGTCTAAAAAATATCTTTTAGATATTTTATCCAACATGCATTATTTGGAACGCTTCATTTCTTTTTTAAGAATTAGAATTAAAATGAAGAGTAAGTCGAATCGAGATTAAATGTAATCTACATTGGCGGAAATCACTACGGGCATCAGAAACCAAGAAACTATTATATAATTTCAGTTTTTATAAATTTTTTAATTTTAATACTGAAAATATGATTGATTTAAACTTCATCAATTTTGTATCTATTTATTATTTCTGGAATTGTTAGCTTGACTTTTAACTTATTAATGTCTGTATAAATAAATAAAAAAGTATTGAACTTTTAAAAAAAGAATTAAATTTTATAAATAAATATAGAAATCGATAGATGTAATATTTTAATATATATTTAAAATAGACATGAATAAAAATTAATCATCTTTTAATCATTAATCGAAGTTTGATCGAAGTCATCTTCAATCTGCACCAATTGCATTAAAGTTTGGTGAAACTCGCCCTAAGAATAGCAGAAACACCAATGCGCCATCTAAAGAATTAAAGAGGAAAGTAGAGCAGTCGAAATATAAAACTAATTGAAAACTATGAATAATTTTGGCGCGAATTCGTTTGATTGTGTTTCTGTTACAAGTGATATAACGATTCTTAGAAACGAAAATGGAAACGCAAAGTTCCGCGAGTAGTTCGAATAACGACAATGAGAATATCGAGTCTGTAAACAAAGGTACATGAACTATTTATTAAACAAAGATCCTAACCTCACTAAAGTGGCGAGGAAGTTAAGTTAATCTATTTCTGACTTTTGCGACAGCTACAGAAAAGACGAATCTGCGCCAAGAAATAAAGAAACTGAGAAACATCATCAAGCAGCATGAACAGAATCTGCAAACGCGCTTTAAAGACATAGAGGATCATATGACCAAAAGACCCTTGCAAAACTTGGAGACTTCTTTGACATTTAGTAAATTATTGAATGTTGCTCTGAAGAACGATCTGTATAGATTCGCTGGTTTTCGTTGTGTTAAATTTCAGAAGGATGAATCTGTATTTAATTTTACGTCAACAAACGAAAAGCAGACAGACAATACTCAAGCAGTACAGATTTTTATTCAGGATGAAAAGACCAAACTGGGAAAATGGATAATGCCAGTGTCAATCAACATAAATAATATATTATCCAAAACGCCTATTGACAAGTTAAAAAAATTAACTGCCTTTATAAAGAACTGCAAGCATAATGTTGATTGTTACACTGCACGGCAAGAACAATTCCTATCACTAAAGGTATATTTTCACTTTGAAAATGATTATATACATGTAGAATAAATTACTTTTTGAGCTATAATACAAATAATGTTTTTTTTTTTTTTAGGAACATATGTCAAGTATGAAGCATTGTACTTTGCAATCTGATATGGGATTTAAGCAAATCAGCTTGGAATTGTATGGTATACACAATAGTGAAAATAATAGCTATATGAACTTAATAATACATTTGTTGTATCATCAAGACACTGCAAGACCTTATAAAGTTCAGATTGATACAACAAATGGAAACAAATTAAACATTGATATCAAACAGAGATTAAAGACATATTTTAAGAAATTTAAGATGTCAGATTTGCAAACTGCTTTTAATGAGATTCTATCAGAGGATAATTCTACATTTACATGGATGCAGGAAGACGACACTGAAAGTCTATTAGAGTTGAATGTATGGCATTTAGATATAAAAGTATTTAAAAGATTTTGGTTTATGATTAAGAAATATTTTAACAATTTTATTTTTAGAATACTAGCAGCTCTGATGAAAACTTCATAACTCAGCTACAATCAGAACGGATGAGTTCATTGAGAAAATTGCAGAAGAAACGTGAACTGAAGAAAAAGTGGAGTGAAAGAATAAGGCAAAAAACTACTGAAAATACTATATCCCCAGGAGATAGTTTAGAAGATAATCAAGAAACTAATCATTCAAATGCAAAAAAAAGGCGCATCAAAAGTCCACAGCGAGTTTTAATAAAGAAAAAGAAAGTAGAGAAGGCTGTCTTAAAACAAAAGAAAATTAATAAAAATCCAATAGAAATAACGCCATTCCATAAATCTAACGTTAAATTGAAACAGACGAAATTAAATTTCCAAACTCAAGCGGCTACTACTTCTAATGCAAATCAAATATCTTCGTCTGAATCAAAACTGGGGAATAAACCAGACAGCGAACAGTCAAAAATCCCCGAATTAATCACCAGTACACCACTATATCGCAAAATCAGAAATATACCCTTGTCACCCACTCTGGAGATTAATGATATTACATGTATTGATACGACAAAGAAAACAACAAATAGATTAGATTCCTTAGATTTATTAGATTACTCCAAAGACAGTGACGAATTAAGAAATAAGAAGACTTCAGAAAAGAAGACTCCAGAAAAGAAGATTCCAGAAAAGAAGACTCCAAAAAAGAAGATTTCAGAAAAGAAAACTCCAGAAAAGGAGACTACAGAAAAGAAGATGCCAAAAAAGGTTGATCGATTATTACGAAGTAGCATGAAGCCTCCTAAATCATCAAAGATTTTGAAGGCATATTCAAGGCATACTAGAAGTAAAAAAATAAAAAATAAAAAATAAATATATACGTTTAAAAAATAAAATAAATATTTAATTTTTAATATAAAATATATAAATATTAAGATATAAAAATATCGAAGTCAATTATAAAAAAAATAAATATAATTTCTTTACATATCAAATATGTCATTGCATTTATACATTTTATTAACAATTTTATATAGCGTCATCCTCCATTCTATATCTTATTATAAAATAAGTGGACAATGCTGTGATTTTTAGATTGTGCAGGTGCAATAGTGGACGCGTGAAGATAGCGTTGAAAGCAACAGAATCTCATATTTTTGACACTTTGTCGCTTTTCGCTATTTAACTTACATGCGAATTTTTCGACATTAAACCCGACAGTGGGCACTATGTCTATGCAACGGTCATCCTCGCGTTTGAAATTATTTATGACCGTTGACTTACCACTGTTATTAAGGCCCACTACTAAAACGTTTACTTCTTTTTTCCTAAGACCTAAGAGGTTCGCTAAACGATCGAATAACCCCATTTTCTCTTGGCGTTGTAAGTTTTCTCACATTTATTGGATATCAATAATCATCCCCTCCCCCATTTACGTTATTTGCGGATTAGAGTAGGGCTAGAACAATCCCTTCCAATGTTTTGCTTGCATCATTATTGAGAATTAATGTCAAAATTTATCACGTTTGAGAATCTGATGTGTTCTTAATTGAACACAAAAGACAATTTTTTTATTAATTAGATCATTTATTAAATCATTTGACGCCATGAATTCCTTTATTTCTAAAATATGAAAAGATAACTAAACAAACATATCTAATTGCTAGAAACTTTTTTTGAGAGCATTGTTACCAATCTGGGGGATTTCATCTATCATGTTTGAATCCGAAAACACAGCACATGTTTTGCATTTAAAGTTTAAATAAATTGACGTGTCAGTGCTTAATTACATTCAGATAATTACATTAGAATAATTACTTTTATTGTACTAGTTTTTGTATATAATTAGTTGAGCAAGACAAATCAAGATGGTAAGTTTTAATATGTACTAACTAATATTTACAAATATATCTTATTGCTACATATATATATATTTTTTTAATCTCCACCGGCCCTCAAATCCTGAGAGTTATATAGCACACAATGTTTTTGAACTATTAACCAGGAATTCTTTTTCCTGAATCTATATGAGACTTTTTAATATTATAATTCATAATTTCTGAACTTAACCTCAATTTTTCAAAGCATGCTGCTCTATCTACTGACTACCAGACTAGTTGATTTATACTGACAATGCTTTATTTATCTTTATTTAACATTTGATAACAAGAAAATGATTTCCGAAATATTGCGAGTGTGAATACTCCAGCAATAGTTGACCACATTCATATTTAGCCATGTGTCACTCTCTTATTTTTCTACAGTATTAATAGCTTAATAGTTATTTCACATTTCTAAAATAACAATGTAATTGCAGCCAAAGGGAAAAACGAAAAAGTTTATTGACAAGAAGAATTCTGTTACGTTCCACTTAGTTCATCGTTCACAAAAAGATCCATTAGTGGCAGATGAAACAGCACCACAAAGAGTCCTAGTTCCAGCTGCCGATACACAAGCGGCAAAAACAGAAAAGAAATTAGACAATGAAATACGCAAAAAGGAGCAGCATAAATATGGGATTTACTTTGATGATGATTATGATTATTTGCAACATCTTAAAGATGTCAATACATTATCAGTGGAATGGGAACGCGTTGAGAACACGAATAATTCCAAATGCGACAAGAGTGCTCCAAAAATTAATTTACCATCTTCGGTGTTTGCGTCAAATGTCGAGGAAAAAGTTGGTATGCTTAATAAAGCAGCACCAGTTTCCGGGCCGCGATTGGATTTAGACCCGGATATAGTTGCTGCAATGGATGACGATTTTGATTTTGATGATCCAAAAAATCAGCTAGAAGATAATTTCATAGAATTAGCTAATGCTGAAAATAGCGACAACGAAGATTCTGACAGAGAATATGGTAATTTATTAAACTATGTAACAATTCATACACATTCACTTAATCTTATTGTAATCTTTTATATTTTTAGAATATGAATTAAACGAACCAGAAAATGAATATAGTGAATCAGATGTCTCATCCAATGATCATATGGATTTATCCAATGAGGAGGCAGATGAAGTATGTAGTTTGAATGGACCTCAATATACTTTTAAGGATGAAGAAACGAAATCAAGATTTACAGAATATTCTATGAGCAGTAGCGTGATGAGGAGGAACGAACAACTTACATTGCTGGATGACAGATTTGAAAAGGTTTATATTATAGATTTATTTTTTCAAACATGACGTTGTACGTTCTTATCTTTTCTTGTTTATTGTACAGATGTATGCTGGATATGATGAAAATGAAATTGGTGCTTTAGATTGCGACGAAATAGAAGGATATATTACGCATAACTCAGATCTTGTTATGCAATATGCTGCAGAATTTGAAAAAAAGCAAAGAGAAGCAGTAAGTATTACATAAAAATATAATGAAAAATGTACTATTTTCCCTAACATTTGTAGACGGAAAATATTGTGGAACTTATGAAAGACAGAATGAAGATTGTGGAACCAGAATATTCGAGTTCAGAAGATGAACATTTTGAAAAACTTCTTGTCACTACTCGTGGAAAGGATAAATGGGACTGTGAAAGTATTCTTAGCACATACAGTAACATCTATAATCATCCTAAATTAATATCAGAACCTCCTAAGGTAAATTATTAATCAATGTTATTGAATAAAAATTTATTCATTCTCATAAATATATGTATAATTAAATTATATATTAGTTTTTCCGCGAAAAAATGTTATATAATTATATATAAATTATATATAAGTATATATAAAATATGTCATATAATTAAATATAAAACATTTTTTTTAGAGTTGATACTATACTTATTGAATTTTATGTTTTTCTTTGTTTCTTTTTAATAGCAATCAAAGAAAATTGATATAGATCGGAAATCTGGTATTCCGAAAAATGTGTTAGGCAATACTGGAAAATTAACAGCTGAAACTTTGGCCCAATTTGATATGGAAAATAATGCACCAAAAGGCCCACAATCCGTAGCGGAAAGTAGGAAATCTACCTTAAGCATTCTAAGTATAAGGCCCAAAGGGGAAACTCCTGACGGAAGAAAAGAAAGAAAAAAACTGCTCAAAGAATACAGAAAAGTAATTTTATTAAACATTTACTGTGGATGGTTAGTTAAATTTTATATAACATAATTTCTGAAATTTATTTAATTTTAGGAAAGAAGGATAGAACGAAAGGCAAACACTGAAGCGTTTAAAGAGGAAAAGAAACGCCAAGAGAAGATTCGATTGAATAATAGACAAAACATTCAAGGAACGCGTATAGTATAAAAAGTAATATGTTTTAAAAGTAATGTTTTGCAACTATGACTGTGTCTTAGGTTGCAGATTTAACAACTTTGATTTTATGTATAAAAGATACGCATTGTATATTAAAAACGTTTTTCTAGTAGATTAAATATATATATATTACATAGAAATATTTTATTTTAAAAATAATTTTCTACATATAAGAAATATATATATATGTGTGACATATATAACAATTTGTATCAACTACATATCTTTACAATTTTCATTAAAACCTTTCAATTGTTCAATATATATTCTAATTTTTAAATTGAGCAAAAAAAATATAGAAAGCGCTTGAAAAGAGCAATTAAGATAGTTGAGATTCACAATTTTTAAAGGGCTAAAGGACTCGTATGAATTCACAAATAAGGGCTATTCGCTATTTTAATTGAGAAGAAACAATGCAAGAATTAAAATTATAAAATAATAATGTATTATTATTTTCAGTTAAAAATCCACAAAGTAATAATAACATTATTATAATTACAATTGTCATTATAATTCTTATACCATGATTTCTCAATAAAAAATAGCGAATACCTCATTAAGACTATTATTATTGTTAGTTATAAATATTATTATTATTATTATTATTATTATTAATATTTATGAGAAACCAAAAACGTACTCATGCCAGAGAGAAACCTGAGAGAGGCTATGCCAGCCTTTTTCCTATTAAAATCGAAATCGCTCGTATTATATTCATTTTCATTTCGGAACCTACGTGACTACATACATTTTCTGACACTATCGATAAAATCATATCGTCGAAAGTAGATGTGGTTCGTCTCTGTATTAAATCCTCAGGACAGAAGCGTGCCGACTATAATTAGTGAACTAGTAATTGTAGAGACTTTTAATAAATCAATCTCTTCTAAACATATTGTCCATTTAAGATATAATTTAGCAAAAACGAGATACACTATCCCCGCCAATTTTATCGGCAATCCTCTTTATATACTCACTTAAGTATACTCACCCATAAAATAAACGAGTTACTAATAAATTTAATAGTCCGTATTTGCAGGTAAGTGT
>NW_017259545.1:1476398-1483912 GCF_001594045.1 Atta colombica | reverse complement strand
TGAAATTGCAATAACTTTTTAAATATTATTCTTTATTGTATTATCTAATTTAAATAAAAGAAGAATACTTAAAAATTACTTTAATATTTTATACAAATTTATTTTTGCTAGGATCTTTAAAAAAAAGTATATAATTATTTTAGAAAATATATATAATTACTTTAGAAAATACATAATTATTTTATAGAAATATTTTATAGAATTATTTTATAAAATATCATTTTATATAATATTATTTTATAGAATATATTATTCAAATTATTTTATTTAACAATGATTTCAAAATAATCATTTTTAGATCACTCAAATAAAATGATTTAAAAACAAGCAAAAAAGGCTTAAATTTACATAAATAAAAAATAATATTTACCGCAAGATTGCTTTGTCAGTGCCTGATGCCTCTCCCAGATCTCTCAGAATAAGGTTGACATCCTCTCGCACAGGACACTCGCGTAAAACACTCGCGAATAATAATATACTAAAATCGCGCGCGAACTATAATTTGAGTTCGATAACCTGTACGGCACTCCCGAAACACACGACGCGACGAACCGGCTGCGATTCGTTTATTTTCAAATAAATCGGTGAGAGTATGTTAGCTTCCCCGTTGGATTTTTACACGAAGAGAACAATTTTATTCAATATTTAAAAATTTATTTAAATGTATCATTCAGATAGATCCAAAAATTTTTAGATACTTGAGAAAAATCGTTCTTTTCGTGTAAATATCCTCTGGATACTCCCACCACATCAAGGTCATACCCGTGAGAGGGAAGATAATCTGAAAAATGTAATATGTATAGCTATTATTTATATTACTATGCAATTATTATGCAATCGGTTAACTTTTAGAAACGAATATCAAACACACGTCTGTAATTCGTTATCATTGCGAAATAAATTCAGAGCAGATAAAATGGTTGAATCTTTTATTTGTAGATGTCTGTAAGATATGATTAGAGTTAATGAAATGGACTAGAGATTAATAAAAAAGAGAAATGTTTCTTTTATTATCGATAAATACTTTCAAAATTACGTTTAATTTTTAAACGCACAAATCGCACAAAAATAAAAAATTAATTAAATTATTAAATTATAATTAATTGTGAAAGCAGAAATTGCGTTATTTGCAAGAGAGTATTCACATTAACATTGCTTTTACTTGACTCATGTGATATCGTTTATATAGACAAATAATCGCATCGCTGTTCTTTTTTCTTCATTTCTTTTTGAAACATATAATACTCGCAGAAAATGCTAGATATAATACGAAATGTTGTATGAATATTCACATAATACGATTATTAATATGATTAATTATTCACAAAGTACAACGTTTAGTATTATATTTGGCATTCTTCGCGATAAGATTTCAAAAAGTAATATGAAAAAGAGCCGCATGCGACACGACTACCTGCTTGTGCGAATTTCGGTAAGAGAATGACTGCGCAGTAACTACGCATAAACGTAAACATGACGCGCCGCTCCGTGCCACCCTGTGCTATCCCCACCTCAAGGTCGCGCCAACCGTAACTGCCGAAATATTACGCATATTACGAAGTAAAATAATATATTCTTTACATTTTTAATGTTTTCCGATTAATGAAACAATTTCTTATATATGTATAGTTTTAGCGGCGCGAGTCTAATGTGATAATAATTATATTGTGATACACCGAGAAACATATTTGACGGTTATATTATAATTTTAAATATTTCGTATCAATTACAGTGTGTGTGTGTGTGCTGACAAAAGGCTAGAAGTAAAAAGAGATTTTTACTAGCGTGGTTTTTCTTAATAATTGTTCATGTGAAGTGCTTTTGTCATTATATCTCAATCTTTATTTGTAATTGCTTTTTTTGTGATTTACAATTAAATAAAGATTAACAATATGTCATACATCCTTTAAATGAAGATAAATGCAAAAATTTATTTTAAATTATGGTACAATTTCGACTATATAGAATAATACATATAAATATGCATATACATTTAGAGATGTAATTTAAATATAATTTATCTGTTATTTTTCCCGTATCATAAGAATGCGAAGTAATATGGGCGCTGCCCACCCTGCAAGTAATATAGGATTGTGCCAAAGATACCACAAAACAAAATGCGAATTGTGTGGCGATATCTGTTTGTCAAAATCATAGAAAATACGAACAATTGAATAAACCGTGAATATTTTTCATACGCGACAATTGGATATCCGAACGGCGAACAGCGAGGGGTGAGACATGTGGCAAATAGGGTGGGAGAACGTGCCGCGCGGCTCAGTGATTGACTACGTCATCACTTCGGCATTCGCTTAGCGATCTCGGAAGGTGATAGTCGTGTTTTACGAGTCGTTCTGGGTGTCGCATTAATTAATGAAAATTAGATATCTACGAACGCGAATTACATAAGATTGCTTAAAGGAGTGTATTAAGGATTATTAATAGGTTTTTATTTCTTAGATTTATTACACACATACACAGCTCATGAATATTTTAGATATTTCATGTGTTCTCACATGAGTGTTCGATATAAAAATGAGATTCTTATTGTTAGATATTTCAAATTGTGGCTTTTTATCACTTTGAATCGTATAATTCTGTCATTTTTGTATTACTTCGCATTCTTATGATACGAGAAAAATAACAGATACATTATATTTAAATTACATCTCTAAATGTATATGCATATTTATATGTATTATTCTATATAGTCGAAATTGTAATTTAAAATAAATTTTTGCATTTATCTTCATTTAAAGGATGTATGACATATTGTTAATCTTTATTTAATTGTAAATCACAAAAAAAGCAATAAAGATTGAGATATAATGTCAAAAGCACTTCACATGACCAATTATTAAGAAAAACCACGCTAGTAAAAATCTCTTTTTACTTCTAGCCTTTTGTCAGCACACACACACACTGTAATTGATACGAAATATTTAAAATTATAATATAACCGTCAAATATGTTTCTCGGTGTATCACAATATAATTATTATCACATTAGACTCGCGCCGCTAAAACTATACATATAAGAAATTGTTTCATTAATCGGAAAACATTAAAAATGTAAAGAATATATTATTTTATTTCGTAATATGCGTAATATTTCGGCAGTTACGGTTGGCGCGACCTTGAGGTGGGGATAGCACAGGGTGGCACGGAGCGGCGCGTCATGTTTACGTTTATGCGTAATTACTGCGCAGTCATTCTCTTACCGAAATTCGCACAAGCAGGTAGTCGTGTCGCATGCGGCTCTTTTTCATATTACTTTTTGAAATCTTATCGCGAAGAATGCCAAATATAATACTAAACGTTGTATTTTGTGAATAATTAATCATATTAATAATCGTATTATGTGAATATTCATACAACATTTCGTATTATATCTAGCATTTTCTGCGATTATTATATGTTTCAAAAAGAAATGAAGAAAAAAGAACAGCGATGCGATTATTTGTCTATATAAACGGTATCACACGAGTCAAGTAAAAGCAATGTTAATGTGAATACTCTCTTGCAAATAACGCAATTTCTGCTTTCACAATTAATTATAATTTAATAATTTAATTAATTTTTTATTTTTGTGCGATTTGTGCGTTTAAAAATTAAACGTAATTTTGAAAGTATTTATCGATAATAAAAGAAACATTTCTCTTTTTTATTAATCTCTAGTCCATTTCATTAACTCTAATCATATCTTACAGACATCTACAAATAAAAGATTCAACCATTTTATCTGCTCTGAATTTATTTCGCAATGATAACGAATTACAGACGTGTGTTTGATATTCGTTTCTAAAAGTTAACCGATTGCATAATAATTGCATAGTAATATAAATAATAGCTATACATATTACATTTTTCAGATTATCTTCCCTCTCACAGGTACGATCTTGACGTGGTGGGAGTATCTAGAGAATATTTACACGAAAAGAACGATTTTTCTCAAATATCTAAACATTTTTGGATCTATCTGAATGATACATTTAAATAAATTTTTAAATATTGAAAAATTTCTCTAAATATTGAATAAAATTTCTCTTCATGTAAAAATCCAATGGAGAAGCTAACGTACCCTCGTCACCGATTTATTTGAAAATGAACGAATCGCAGCCGATTCGTCGCGTCGCGTGTTTGCTTCGGGAGTGCCGTTCAAGTTATTGGACTCAAATTGTAGTTCGCGTGCGAATTTAGTGTATTATTCGCGAGTGTTTTACGCGAGTGTCCTGTGCGAGAGGATGTCAACCTTATTCTGAGAGGAGGAGGAGATCTGGAAGAGGCATCAGGCATCGGCGGAGCAACTTTGCGGTAAATGTTATTTTTTATTTATATACATCTGTATCTTTCTTCTTTTAAATTTATTCTTCAGTAGTTTCATTTTAATAATTTAAAATTGATTATTATAATAATAAAAGGATTATTTTTTAAAATAATTTTGAAATTTTATAAACATGTATTTTTAAGAAAATGTATAATTATTTTTATAAATATAACTGAATGGTAATTAAAAATTCATTGCTTATAAAAATTATATATTTTGAATATTATATGATTTTATTTTTAAGAGAACTTTGCATTTAATAAATATTTTTTGAAATATTGGTTGATTTTTTTATTCTGTTTTAATTTGTTCTATTTTTTATTTTATTTTAATAAAAAAATTTGGATTTCCTATTTTTTTGTTACAGAATCATCGTAGCGACGTTGCTGATATAACTCCGCTGTTGCGCATCGGATTGGTGAGTGATAAATTAATGTTTTTATTGAGGTAATGGATGTATGGTAATTTTATTAATTACTATATATTTATAGATGCATATGTATCAATTTATTAAATATATATGGATATATTGTATACATCCGTTGCCTTAAAATGGATAAGTAATAACAGATTGGAATAAACTTAATCCTGGATACTTCTTTATTATGGAATTTATTGTGTATGTACTGTTAAATTTATAATGTCATGTTACATCTACTCAGTAAAAAGTTTTTCATACATGAATATGTATAAAACATGTATAAATATACATAAATATCCATGAACATGTATAATCATGTACGAAATATGTCCATGCATGTTCATATATCCCTCTCTTTTTTGTAAAATTACTTTTTAGTGTGATAGAAATAATAATAGTAATGTGAAAACATTATGATTATGAATGTTTATGAATATTTATGCATGTTTGTACATATTTATACATATTCATGCATGAAAAATTTTTTACCGGGGCACTTTAAATTATTTCTAATTATTTTTAATTAAAAATTTCTAATTAAATTTAGCTCAAATTTTATGTACTAATTGTAAATTCATACGTGTTAATATGAACGCTTTGTTATTAAGTAATTTAATTACAAAAGTATAATAAAAATTGGATTCTTTTGATGATCGTTTTTTATATTAAAATAATATATTTTGGAAGTTAAAACGAAAAAAGGATAAAATATTTATATTTTTGAAATATATTGAAATACGGGAAATTAAAAAACATAAAGCTTATATAAAATAATAATTAGAATATATGAAATTATTTTCTATGGATACCGTTATAAAAAAGTTATATAAAAAAGTGTTTTACAGTTAAATAAATATCTTCTTATTTTTCTTATCTATCCTATCCTCAAATATTCATTCAGGATTAAATTTTGTACAAGTTGGTACAGAAAAGCAATATCTATACAATATACGTGTATGTATATACGTATATCTATAATGTGAACCGTTTTCTAAGAAATTCCTTCTTATTTGTATACATCTTACTAATTATAACAAAAATTGTAATGTAGAGCATATAATTTATTAATCTCGCTTTTCTGTAAAAGACATTTTACGTTTATTAATTATTATTATTTATCTCAATGTACTTACTTCAGCCTAATCTTTTATAACTTATCCATACGTAGTAACTGGATTTTATATCAGTTAAAGCAGTAACATGATGTAAGATCCAATATACATTTTATCAAAAAATATTAGAATTTTATCTTATAACTATTTTAAAATCGCGTTCAGAGTTTTGCATGACTTAAAATACTTAATTTTGAAATAATAAATTATTCAAAAAATTATTTTAATAATATACAAAATACGATAGGGATATATTTATTGAAGTGAGAGAAAATTATCCCTTTCGGATCTTACATCATTCATCTGAACATCTCATCTCTCATGTTTCGAGATAAGATTCAGCAACGAATCGTTCGAATCGTTAAAAATATGTGAGCCTTGCATTTTATCGGATGATAATCGATTTAATAATTTTTAATCATTTATTTTTAAATAAGTCTAAATAAGTCTATTTTTAAATAAGTCATTTATTTTTAAATAAATCTTTTTGATTACATTATAAAGCAATTTAATTTAGTTTCGTAATATTCGAGACTCTTGAAATAAAAACAATTATTGACATGAAGCTTTTTTAAATTTAGGTTTATATTTAATAGAATATTTATATTTTTTATTTTGAATAAACGCGAATAGAAAATAAACGCGAAATTTATTTGTATATTAATAGAATTGTTACTACTATTATTAATAATAATTGTTTATATTTAGTCTATTTTATTAATATAATGGCTTCTTCGCGACGCGTTCGTGTTCCGCGCATCATATAAAAGCGTAAAGTCTTACGCTTATTGCCGGCATATATTAGTTGGCAGCAATCGACAGCGAAAAGGAGTGTTTCTCCTTGTTATCGATTTTTGACTCATGAAGCTAGAATGTTGGCCAGGAGCAACGAAAGGTGAGTTCAATCTGGCCAGAAGAAAGAAGAGAATCTCTACGATGCGTCGATTTTAGATCTTCTACTCATTGAGAGATAGATTGTGTGACATCAATCTAAGTTTGTAAAAAGTAAACTGAATATTCGGGAGGGTAATTTGCTCGCAAATTGTGAGTTCTTATATTTTTTGAGTTATTTAAAATACAAAAAAAAAACCAATAAACAACAGGACAATTATAACATTAATGAGAGACAGCGCGGATAATCAAGCGCAAGTTTGATAGATTAAAAAAAATTTACAAAACTTGCCCTTAATCTACGCTGACTCTTATTAGTCCTATTATTTATTAATTTTTTTTTATATTTTAAATATTGAAAGAGCTTGTTTTAATTATATTATTGCTTATTGCTTATTTATTATTAGTATGATCGCGATTAGGTTATCCCACTGAGTTTATTAGTACGCGATAGGACATATGGTTAGACATTAGCTGTGTTCAACAGTGAAAACAACTTTGCAACTGTTGTAAAATTCTTCTGTGTAATTGGTTTGTACATTTAAATTCATAAGAAACCAAAAGCAAGATGAATCGTATTGAAGAATTTTACAATCGAAAATCTACTTTCTTTGAACGCAGCCATTATCGTATATTATATATTCGCGGTGTTATTACACATTTATGAAGTAATATATATAGGTACAAATATATGAATGAAGATAGATATCCGCGAATAGGCATGAATAATGAAAATATGGGTAGGTAGGACAATAAGTATGAAC
>NW_017259545.1:1470805-1476298 GCF_001594045.1 Atta colombica | reverse complement strand
ATTATCAGAATCCTGTTCCAATTATCGAATATAAAACTAAGCCAAATTAATTTCAAATCTTATTAAATTTTCAGTTACCCTAAAATTAAACTTTTTTGTAAAATTCTATACATGTACAAATTATGCAACGCGTTACTACTGTAATTAACTTCAGTAACTTGTAAATAAATGTATAATAACATTAGGTACGTAATATGAAATTTATGTAAACTATGTCCAGATGAATGCTAATCATACTTACTTTTGTAATTTACACAACGATTCCCGGAAAAAAATGTTATATGTATAGACATATTTTATATATAAGCTGCGTTCGGTAATGCAAATTGGAGTGCTTTTATATTATAGCATATGTCACGTGCACTGTAGAAAAAAAGCCGAATGCAAGTCTGAGGCGTCGCAGCTAAATATATAATTGTATATAAAATATGTTAATTTTTTATATGATTATGTATAATTTTATATAATTATATATAATTATACATAAAACATTTTTTTTCCCGGATTTACTAATTAATTGTACATTTACTAAATATATATATCCTTATTGAATATCTATTCGATATAAATAGCATTTATTTTGTCGTAGTAAATCAAATTGTTGCGTAATTGATGTAAATTATACGAAATCGACGAAATATAATAACAAAAATTGTTTATTGATTTAATGTTTGATATTAATTTAATTTAATGATTTGATGTTTGATAAATATTTAAATTTAGAATTATAACTTTTTTTTTATTTAAATTTTATTTTGTATATCAATAAGTCATAAAGATTGGAGCTTTGACTGAAACAATGGTTAAATATTAACTCTTACTTGCTTTCGATATTTACATTTTTAATTTACATTTTTTATAAAATTACAAGTTTATTTTAATGAAATTTATTATATGCAAAGATCTCATATCGCTGTCTCTTGCGTCAGATGGATACCAGTGATTACGTGGTTTATACCAATGGAAAGTCGAAATTATTTTTATTATGAAGAATTATTCCTTGTCGCTTTTCATGAAGTTCAGTTTGATGTCTCTTTGGAGATTCTTATGCAAGATTAGAATTAATCCCGAATTTTCTCGTTTGCAGTTACTGATAATAATTTTGTTAATGAGTCAATGATAATTGCTACGTATTTTAAAGTCAAGTTGTAACATTAATTCAGTGATATATTTTAGCATATAATTTTTGCTTTCTTTTATTAAATGTTTATTAAATGTTCTTCCACTAATAATAATAATGTTAATAATAGTCTTAATAACAATAGAAATATATTATGGTATTATATGATTGATATGGATATATAATTATTATTTGTTTACATTCAAATTATTAAGTAAATTTAAACAAATTTAATTTTATGCAAATAATTTGCGTAATTTTTTGATGATTGCTAATGTAATAAAAATATGATTACGAATGTATATATTTAATTTTCTAACTGTTGTTTTAAAATCATTTTTAGGTATTGGACATCCCGCCATTGCAGAATATTTTTAATTATTAATTTATTTGTATATATACACACTTTTCTATAATAAAATACATGCTCTTTTTCTATGATAAAATATATGCAGATATTATGAGATTATATTTAACGAATATTGATTTTTGTCGATTTTTACATAACTTTTTTCAAAATTTTTTATAATTAACAATGTTACATGAGTTGAATTTTAAATGTGTGGGTACAAAAAATTCAAGATAAGTCGAATGAATACCCTCATATTAGTAGGATATTAATAATTGTAATTTTTGAAAAATAAAGAATTGTTAAATTTTATATAATAAATTTTTTAGTATAAATGTTTTTTAAAATCCTCTTATTATCGGTTTCGGCTCATCTCGAACAGTTGGTACCCGAGAAATTTTTATACCCATATATATAAAAAATTACAATAACGCATGTATTTTATTATTATTAAATATATTCCTTCGTAATCATTATATATATGCCATTTGTATAAGTATTTATCCGTTTCTATCCGTTTATTTTTAATAAAAGATGATTTTTAGTCACAGTGTGGCAGAACATTTTCTCGCGAATTTTAATATTATATTAAAGCTATGATAAAAATGATAATTGTAATTGACATGATACCAAAGTTATTTATTATTACTATCGTTAAGTAGTCTGAAAGATTCGGGATTCACACTGCAATTCTGTAACAAAATCACTGATATTTGACGAATTGCTTAACTTTTCATTGCAAATGGATCTTGTGAAATTTACATAGAATCAAAATATATTAAGTTCGCTTTCCATTATGAAGGTTGTTCTTCTTTATTTCGGATACTAATCAGCACACCACGAGACAGAGATTTTGATAAAATTATTGAGATTTATCTTGAACGCGATGAAAGTACTGTTATAAATATATTAATGACTTTTTATCGCAATATTATTAAATTTTATATTCGCAAATTAATAATAAATATTTAATTAATAGTAAGTAATTAATAGTAAGTAATTAAATATTAGTAATTAAATATTAGTAAATACAATATAATTGTTGTTAGTATTTCTTCTACGTTTATCAATATTTTTCATTAAACATTGGTTTAGAAAAATTTGTGTTATCGTATGTATTTTCAACGTATAATCCCATTACAAAAATTTGTTAATTTTGCTTCTATGTTATCATTTTATTATATTTTGAACAGCATTGATAATTGTATATTGTATTGTAAATAATAATTATAATTGTAATATCGTATTCTCTAAAGGATAATACAATAAAGAATAATATTTAAAAAGTTATTGCAATTTCATTAGCAAAATATAACAAAATAATTAAACATAAAATACAAAAATAAATTAATTAAAGATATACTTACCTGCAAAAACGAGCTATTAAATTTATTAGTAGCTTATTTGTTTTATGGGTGAATATACTTATAAAGAAAAGAGGATTGCCGATAAAATTGGCTGGGAGGCTGATGGAGGGTGTCTATAGTTCGTTTTTGTTAAATTATATCTTAAATTGACAATATTTATTTAGAAAAGATTAAATTTATTAAAAGTCTCTATAATTGCTAGTAATTATAGAGAATTATATTAGTAATTATATTTGTAAATACGGGCTGAAAATTTGCATAGAGATACATAACTTCGTAATTTTATAAGATATTATAATATATATAAGATATTAATTTTATAAGATTTACAAGATAAATATTATATATAAGACAAAATTCACTAAAACTTGTTTGAATTTTCAGTTTCGTTTAAAATTCAACAACTTTTATTTACATCTGTAGCAGATGCGAAATTAAAATTTTTTCGTTCAAGGACCTATTAAACTATCCCTCCTGTGGATAATCGGCACATCCTGTCCTGAAGATGTATTACAGAGACGAACCACATCTATCTTCGATGATACGATTTTATCGGTAGTGTATCAGAAAATGTATATAGTCACATAGTTTTCAAACTGAAAATGGATGTACTGGCGGTAGTGTAGAAGCGATTTCGATAACAGGAAAAAGGCTTGTTTCTCAAGTTTCTTTCTGCTGGAGTGGAACCACGTGAACGGGCACGAGACGGAGCGCCGTCGTTTAAGGCGGGGCAGAGGACGGAAGCTCCAAAGTCATATGATCGATTCGTGACAGAGCTCGCCGTTCCCGACTCGCAAAGATGGCTAGCCAGACGCAGGGAATTCAGCAGCTTCTGGCCGCCGAAAAACGCGCTGCCGAGAAAGTCTCGGATGCCAGAAAACGTAAGTGCACTCGTCAGCAAGTCACGCCGAAATATTTCGGGGGAGGAAGAAAAAAATACATGTTGCGACGTGATGTGTTAACCGTGATCATCGTAACCTTTTAGTCACTTTTTCTTTTTCTGAATTTGACGCGTCATAAAGAATTTTTTACCTTTTTTTCCTGAGCCGCGAAGATCTATAGAGAAATCACTTTTAACTATCGTCCAATAATTCGCGAAATTGCACTTGACAAGGAGAACATCTTACCTACGTGCGATCTATTTATGTTATCATTGATCATACTCATTCATATTCATGCGAATTCAGGCATTTATTGAATGTTATTTATCTGTGTCTAACTTTGTTTACTGAAGTTCCAATTCTTTGATCTTTTGCTTTATTGTATAAATGTCCTAACTTGGTTAAGTTGAAGTGTTTGTTCTATAATATATAATAATATTCTGTTAACATGTAATCTCCCTTTTATTTTCAGGCAAGGCACGTCGTCTGAAGCAAGCTAAAGAAGAAGCCCAGGATGAAATTGAGAAATATCGACAGGAACGAGAAAAACAGTTCCGTGACTTTGAAGCCAAGGTAAGTGTCGTTTTCCTTATATTGAGATTTTTGTTAGATTTAAGTTTCAATATTTAAATTGATCAACGACATAATAATAATATTATTGGTAGCACATGGGTTCAAAAGAGGATGTAGCTGCGCGTATTGAGGCAGATACGCGACTTAAGATAGAAGAAATGAATCAGACCGTTGCTGTGCACAAAAGCACGGTAAGTTCGCTATGTGTACATTTAATCGATAAATGAAACACAGATATATGAGAAACTACAATGTCGACTCTCTGTGTAATTTAGGTCATGCTTAAAATCTTGGACTTGGTGTACGATATCAAGCCGGAACTGCACAGTAATTACCGCATTGAGGTCTAAGCCACAAGAATTGCATCCAATATAGCTATAAATATGATACATCTTACGCTCTATATATTAAATAATATTACTGTTCATCATATCTCAATATGTATTTATCGCTGTTATATCGTATGACATGTTATATTTTATCTGATAAACTGTATACAATGTAGCTGTATAGGCAGTGATACTCAAACTACTATTAGAATTCTTTTCTCTCGCAGTTGCTACACGACAATAAATGTAATCGTATTGTTATTACCGCTGAGCTTTTCACCAGCACGTATTCGGACAGTTTGAGAATTGCTGTAATGTAGTTGCATCATAACAAAGAGAAAAGAAAAAAAAAAGTAACTTGAATTCAACGGAGTACTTTGATCCGATGCGTCAAGGCCTAGACACATCGGGACAATGTGCGATTGTTAAGATACAATTAAAACGATTTAGGGTGATGGAATTGTATATGTCGTTCAGTGTATGCCATTAGATGTCATTCCATGATTCTGTTACATCGAGGACGCGCTTTAAGATTTTTCCCTACAACCTCTCGCGGTTCACGGACATGCTCCCAGTCGATGGTGAACCACGCGACGATGTAGCAATATTTAGACTTCTCATCTTTTAGCGAGAACGTTTTAAATCTCTGTTAATCTTGCGAGATGGGCAGCTTTGCCTTACATGTGTATCCTTATCTCTGTGAGCTGGTTGGTTGTCTGTACAGTATTAGTGTTCAAAATATAAAAAAAGGAAAGAAAAACCCAAAAATTTTTTGATTTTTCGATCTTTTCATATACTATTTTCAGAACTGACAACATGCTCGATATAATGTTGATCTTGAAAAGATACATACATATACACATATATATATATA
>NW_017259545.1:1470113-1470613 GCF_001594045.1 Atta colombica | reverse complement strand
TATATATATATATATATATATATATAAAATACTAATGAGAGGAGAATCCTTATGTTTTCAAAAAATAAAACTAAAAAAAGGTATCTACTGAATTTACAATGTGTATTGTAACGAAGATATACTCTATTTGATTATATAAGCGTTTCGTTTTCGGTTTTATGTTATATAATCTTTTTTTCTTCCATACGTGCCGCCGAATTTGCAGATTCGATTAGGAATATTTAAAGAACTGTCGCGATGAAATATTGAGAGATTCGTTAAACCTCGATCAATAACCACGTTATCGGTTTTGTCGATTATTAATGACGCATGAAAATTTGATGATACGTCGATCTTCCTTCATGGTTTCAGCATTTATATGCACGCTGCTTTATAATTTACAATTACAAGTTCAAGCTAATTCCTCTCTTGGTACAGCAATTGCATAATTATCGTTAAACATATATATATATATATATATATATATATATATATATATATATATATATATATTTTATATA
>NW_017259545.1:1444799-1470090 GCF_001594045.1 Atta colombica | reverse complement strand
ATATATATATACGTATTATCGAATTAATCTCACAATTAAAATGTAAAAAAAGAAAAGAAAAACCCAAAATGTATGATTTTTCGCTCTTTTTATTTACTATTAATGTCAAATTATAATAGAATTTTTAATTATATAATTTTCTTGTCCTAAATTATATATTATATATAACTTTTTTACTGAAATCCAAAATACATTCTTTTAAAAATAGACTTTCAAGACTTTAAAAATAAACATTTCTATATAAAAAATGTAGCAAAAAAATAATGTATTTCGTTGGTTTCTCCTGTCTATGATATTTTTTATGACTTTTTAAAAATAAAAATAGAAATATCAGCTCAATGAAAAAAATTTTAAATAAAGTTTCTTAAATAAGAGTTACTGACTACAATCGAGAGCGTAGTCGCATTAAAGATAAAACAATTTTATATCTAAAACCTGACTATATTTACGTTCGGTATTTACAATCAATTCTTATATTTAAGATCGTCTTAATTGTAGTTTTTAAGATGTCATAAGCCAATTTTAGATGATCTTAAAATAAGAAAAGCATTAGTCCGTTCTTATTTTAAGATCTTAAGTAATGTCTAAGATACTAATACAATAAAGACTTCTGATTGGCTTATGACATTTTAAAACTTAAGACCATTTTAAAGGTAAGACTCGACCAGTTATTAGCATTTTAAAACATTATTTAGTCTATTTATCTATTTGTCTACTTATATATTTAAAATCTTGAAATAAGAACTGACTATAAATATCGGCCTGTACAGAGAATTTGATTGGCTGACCAGTTTATGTACGCCGACACACTACTATTTTAGAACAGACTTATAAATGTAACTGGTAACGTCCTTCGCGCCAATTTGGAATATGAATATTTTCTACTTTTTTTTCTTCGCGTCTTTTATACTTTTCACACGTCTATTCACGTTCATCCTTATAAAGAACATTGAATGAATCGATATACAGCTTACTGAGAAGTACAAAAAAAGCATCTGACTTCTACTAATTCAAATGTTCACATTTCAAATTTTCTCAATTGGCCGCTGTCCGGCCGCCATGACAGTTTGGTAGATTTTTCGGATCGGATGGAGAAGGCAGTTGCTCCGTGATTAATCGCGAATTTGTCCATTAAGAACGCATTATAGGTGCGAATTTGTGTCGGAAGTGCCGATTAAACCGACGAGTGTGTAACTACCACGAGTTCGTCGTATACAATCGAGACCGTGCCTTGATATAAACATCGAAATGAGAAGGAGAGCGTCGATCCTTGTTTTGGGTGCGCAATACCATGTCGTTTTTTTCAGGACGCGATCGATGTCAGAGACATAATGTGTCAAAGAAATAGATCATCGTAAATATGCGTCTAACGAAATAATTTGCTACAGAAATATCGCGGAACAAAGCGCGATTCATATTGATATTTCAACATGGCGGTATGAATATGAATTTGTTCAACGGTAAAGTGCGACGAATCAAGTTTCGAAATTGTGCGTAGTAGGTTCGTTTCCGTTTATCGTTTTCTGGATGGGATTCACGCGGGCGTTTTCTGAGAAGAAATGTTTCTGAAATGAAACTTGCGAGAAGATGAAAGTACTTTACCTTAGCTGATGAGGTGTTAAATTAATTATTCATCTCATGAATTAACTATATTAATAATTATTATAATTGTTCATTAGAAAGTCTTGAATTAATTATATTAATTATTAAGATTAATTCATTTTAAATTAATATGTACATAATTACAATGACGCGTCTATACGATTGCGAAAGATTCATTAAAATATTTAAAAAAATATATTTGCGAAAGATTCATTAAAATATTTAAAAAAATATATATTTTACGCGTCACGTATAAAATATTTGCTAAACATTGCACTTCTTGAAATAACGAAATAATCAAGAAATGAATGTGCAATAAAATTTATAATTGATTAAATTAATTAGAACATATTATTGTTTCAGGTGTAGCTGAGAACGTACTTAGCTCGACTACAATCCGGTCAGTGAATTTCCAAACTGATTTTTATTATATCCGATTGATTTATATTATATATTTGTATTATAAAAAATTTGTCATCAATATGTATGAATATGTATAAACATACATAAACATGCGTACCTATTTATAAACATGTATAATTATATATGAAATATGTCCTTTTTTCTTTTGTAAAATTACTTTTCAGTGTAATAAAAATAATAATAGTAATATATTATTATTTCTATTACACTGAAAAGTAATTTTACAAAAGAAAAAAGGACATATTTCATATATAATTATACATGTTTATAAATAGTTACGCATGTTTATATATGTTCATACATATTCAAAAATTTTTTACCGAATATTTGCACGTTCTATAATACTGTGATATTTTGTCTGTTTCTTATTTGTTATTTTGTCTCTTTGTCGTTAATTGTTAAAATGAACCAAAAGTTTGACCAAAATTCGATTAATTTAATTGATAATTGACATAAGTATATTATTTTATTATCGTATTATAACATAAATAAATTTTGTTATTTAATATACATAAATTCGACAACATATTATATTAATTAGTTAGAAATTTCGTTTTATAAATAGATTTATTGCTTTAAATTCAGAGGGATAACGGTTTTTTATACTTTCTTTTCTATTTCAGACAATGCCGGTGATGCGAGAGAAGCGTTTAAAGAATCAGAATGTACGTACGTGTACAAAGTACAAAATTACAAATAGAATTCCGCTTTGAAACCTGATTTAAATTATAAATGAGAGCATTTTGCAGGCTTCAGACATAAAACAACGATTCCAAAGTTCGCCCCGCACGTTTTGTTTACGCGTGATGCATCAACGTTACGACCGCGACCGTTGCGTGCGCCACTGGTGGGGGGCGCCCATGCGCGCCGCGCCGCGCCGCGCGTCATAGTAGGGATGATCAGCTGTACTTAACTCCCGTCGTGGCATCGCCTCCCCTCTCTCCCTCCTCTTGCCGACGCGCCGCGTACTCGACGATACGTCGCGTCGGTACGTGCTCCACTCCGACTCCTCCGTCCTCCGCTTGCTTGTATCTGTGTTCGTGTGCCAGTCTCGACGGTAGTGTCAGCTGCGGCGCTAGCGCCACTCGATCGAGCGGCCGGAGAGCGATTCGATTTCGCGAACTGACCCGCGGCGGCGACGAGCGGTTAGTGCGTGTGCCATTCCGTGCCGAGAAATGGAAGCCGACAAGCCGCGTTCGGTCTCCGATACGAGAACGAGCACGTTGTCGACGTTGTACGTAGTCATAACGCGCGAGCCCGTCGCAGTGACAGCTGTGCACGTACGTAGCTTTTGAAGTTTTGTTATGACAAAGAACGTACCTCCGGGGACGACCGGTCGCCGACCAGCCGCGTATCCGGATAACGAGAGACTGTTGTTATTGTCATTAACGTCATCTTCATTATTGTCTTCGTTTTCATTGTAAACGTCGGTCGCGATAAGAGTGCATATTGGTTCTTGTGAAGAGGAAAGTCGCCGGGCTTTAGTACGGCGAGGGATTAATTCGACGCAGATTCGAACATCGCCGAGGGAGGAGCGATCGCGAAGATGTGGTGCCTCGTCAGTCAGGCCAACTCCGTTATCCTCGAGGTACAGGTCGACCCGAAGGCCATCGGCCAGGAGTGTCTTGAGAAGGTAAGTCATACGCTTTTGTTCTCATTGACAATGGATAGATTGCTAGCGTGACGCACATGTATATAAGTATATGTATATATATATATGTATACACACACACACACGCACACACACACACACGCACATTATATATATATATATATATATATATAAAATGTGTGTGTGTGCGCGCGCGCGCGCGCGCGCGCGTGTGTGTGTGTAAAATACAGCAAACGTTCGGCATTCCGTTTCCAATTGTACATAAGTAGAATTTGATGATAAACACCGAATAATTGCAAGTAATTTTCGTCCGAATTCTGACCGCGTGTCTTCGTGTTTACGCCGTGCAATATTCATGCTAGGTAAATCAAATATGCCGCAAAACGCTTATCTTGCCATGCAAGTTACATATCAACAATCCAGATACATTTTGTGTTAATAGACCAAATTTGCCTTGAGATTATATTCACGAGGAGATATTTGACTTCACGCATTTATTTTTTCAATTAAAGTTGATCATCATATCTCGAATTTGATGTCAAATCGTATATAATAAATTAATCAATTTAGTTTAGCCTAATTGAATTTACGAGAAATATTTGATTTTATAAATTTGCTTTATAGTTATACGATATAGAAATGTATATGATTTAGCCTAATTGTATTCACGAGAAAATATTTGACTTCATATATTTGCTTTTCTGATTGAAATTAATCATTCTGTCTCTTTCAACGTCAAAACATTAATAAATAATACAATATGAATGTATCCTCTATTAATGATTTATTCCAATAAAGTATATAATAATTTAATTTTGTTTAAAATACATGTATGATACATACTTTAATTATAAAGGACAATTATTCTGATAGAATAACAAGATACATCCTATTAAATATAATTTTTTATTTTCTACGAGATAACGTCTAATATATTTCGGGATTTCAAAAATCTCATCTCTAGAATGTAACAGGACGTTTATATTTGTTAGCATATTATTTGATAAGTTTGACCTTGTTTTCATTTTTTGGGAGAAAAGAGAATGTTGTCCATGTAATACCAAATTATGATTAATCAAAATCTACTGAAGAGAGAGAGAGAGAGAGAGAGAGAGAGAGAGAGAGAGAGCAATGTGTGAAGTCGAATCGTTCCCTGTTCTTGTCGACGTCTGAATGATTCATCATGCAAACTCCTCCCTAGAGTATTCCAGACGCGATTCGGGTCAGGACAATTGTACGCGTTTTGCAGCTCGAAGAAAGTGCGTCCTCGTGTTGCGCAACAACACCTCGAAGAAAGACTTGCGATTTCGTACAGAAAATCGCGGGAGCGTAAATGCGATGCAAAAAGAAATGACAATACTCGTCTCAACGATGAAGATTGTCGACTCGTCGAAAATCGGATTAAAAGTTGGACGCTTCGTGAATCGACAGATAGATGTAGATTTGTAGAAGATTGTCGCTCGCGAATATCAAGTCCTTTCAATGATTTCTACGAATTCGCGCAGCAGTGAGTCGCGTAGACAGCGATCTCGATCGCCGATTTACAGAAGAAAGTTTCGCGTACCGACAAAGTTTACTTTATACAGTCACCGTGGGCGTTTTCTCGGTTTTGATACTAAGAAACTTCTCTCGCTCTTCTCGCGATCTGATGCTTTTTTTTGTCGCTTTATACACGAATGCAACTTCTGAGTAAGAGTAATTGCATATTCGATCATTTTTACGTTAATTTAGAAAGCTTTGTGTGATTACATTTCCTAATTGCTTTTTATCTTTCGAAAATGCCGATTTTGTTAGGGGGACTCAAAGTGGTTTCATAAAGATTACAGATATTGTCCAATTTATCCGATAGGCTATCGAAATGTATTGAATGTTGCTTCTTATCGGAAAAAATATGCATGTTTAAAGATCGATTACAAATATATTCATCCTGTGTAAGCATTAATAAATTTGTTTAAAAAGTCCTCTAAATTCTAACGATAGACGGCGAAAATAAATGTTACCTTATCTCTCAGAGCGTGCTTTCAATGCGCTGATATTGATTCGTGCATTAAGTAATATATTTCTTATACATTAGAAATAAATTTATCATTCAATTGAGTATCTGTTTCCATAATCCTTGTTTTTACATAATTAATTTGTATATAGCAATAGGTATATAGCAGATATTCAGTTGACATTTTTGTGAACGTTTGATTTATTACAAAGACGACCTCGAGACATAGTTTGCATTGAGGCGTGTCTCTTTTAGTGGGTTAATGCACGTATTACGAGAGTTTTGAAGGTACCTTGGCCTAGGTTCTAGCTCTCATGTGAGCAACAGATGTCGCGAAGACATACAGTCGGCGTCATCTGAAATCTCGATTTGTCACGGTAGTGTCGTTAGATGATTTTTTTGTATTTTGGAAAGGAGCTTCGGAAAGGCTCTTCGTAAATTACATTTTTGCAATCCTACACTAACGAAGAAACATATCACATAAATGTACATATATAATATATATACATATTATGATATAAAAAACTAACAAAAGATCACGTTTAGTTAATAATCGAAAGATCATGTTTGAACTTTGAAATAGATACTCTAGATAGTCAAATATTGGGATTCTATTAGATCTATCATACGTATAGAATTTATAGCACAAATCTAAATTCTATCTCTGCCATCTATATGATTAGATGCAATACATATTCAATATCGCAGTACTTGAATTAAAAATTTATCTATTTCAGCTATTTTTCGTATTTAAATAATTTTCGCTGTAACTGCAAGATCATTTTCAAGATTTTTCTCAAGATTTTTTGAGTATCATTTTTTTTGCGTATCTGTGAGAAACATATTTAGCTATTTTATCTTAAACATAAAATATCTTAAGGAAAAATATTTCAATCGTATTTTGCGTTAGATTTATAGGGAAATTTTTAAAATTTTACTTTTTAAACGGAATTAGGTAAGTGGAATTGAAAATGTCTCCCTTCATACGGAGACATCGTGTTTCTTTCTCTTCAGAACCCTCATAGGAAATATTTTTCCCTTCACATACCTTCGTCTTGTCTGGCTCATTTCTTGGTTTCTATTACACACTCCTTGTGCTCCGGTCGACTCGCTGCATTATCATTCTTATAAGTTACGCCGAGATTGCGGCGGCAGGAAGGGAGAGAGATGGTAACGGAGGGTATCGGAATGATCGTATTCAATTTATCTCCGACCCGATGTCATCCCACGACCATCTCTAGGATTTTTCCCCGACAATCGATTCTCATTTCTTTTCATCGATTCTATTTAAAACTAAGACAACATATAAGTTATACTAATATGTTATACAAATAACTCGATATCTTTCAAGGTCTACGAATTGTTATCGACAAAGGAGATTAGGAATATTATTTTATTTTAATAATTTTCTGATATTTAATATTTAAAGACGAATCTAAAAATTATATATTAATATAATTATACATTAATATATTTATTAATTATATAATATATATTTATTAATATGTAACACTTGTAGAGTTCATTTGATCTTATCTTTATTCATGCTTATTTGTGACTTACTGATGTTTCTGTGCTTGTATATTAATGTATATTATAATTTACTATTAAAAATATTAATGCCGTTTTATATTTGATATGCTTGAATATTGTATAATCTATTTTTTGTGATGATATTATTCCTTGAATTAGCTTTTTTAAATTAGTTACAAATAATATGCTAATCTGTTTTTCAACGGCATAATCATGACTCGATAATCGCGCTATTCTCTCATGTATGTAGAGAAGGAACCGGTTATCATGTGAAAATAGCGTTCAAGGTCGGGATGAACCGAAAATAAATCTCCAGACTTCTCCGTGCGTTATACACGTTCGTTATTCGCTCGTTCTTCTCTATTCGAAAAGATATTTCTGATACGCGATTGCGGATACGCATTCATGATGCGTGATACGATTTATCGGCGATTGCGATTAATTGCGATAACTATGTTTGCTCAGTAGATTCGGCATACCGGATAATTCGAAGCACTGCCCGAATTGTTAATCTGCGGCTCTCCACCGGAGAACCAACGTATGTGATTTTAACACACACTGAAGGAGTCCGTTTATCCGGATGATACGAGTAATTACACATTACACAAATAGTATAGAACTTTAATTACGTGTACCAATCAACAAACAAAATTGCGTCGCGCGCCAAAACTCCGACGTTTGCGATCTTTGTTGAAGACTACAAACTAACTCGACCGGTGTATCCTAGGCAAACAAGAAGGCAATAGGAGACTTCCGACAGCGTGATGTATTTACCTCTAATGTCAGCCCATATCGTGCATCAACGATGATTACGATGCATCCAAGTGGGTCAAGCAGTCTAACTGGGTCATGATTTTACTGATCATTGCATTATTAGGTTTCCCACCTGCGAGATTCTTGTAGATTTGCGTTTTCTGCGCGATCAACAAATTATTACTCCGATTATATCACATTGCTCGCAAGGTGTAATAAAAAAAAATCTGGTTTGTTATACATAATTTTTTTGTTATACATAATGAATGTTATAGAACATTTGTTATATAATCAAGACATAATTAGATCAGCAAAGTTAATAAAAAAAAATTAAAAATAAGACTGGAGAAAAAATATTTTTGATATGAAAAGCAATTTATAAAGATCAATTAATTGTTATAAATAAATTATTAAATATTAATTAGGGAAAAAGTTATAACGCCAATCAATTTTACAAAAGAAATACGTTTAACTTTTTTAAAATTGGTCTTCGTTTATGCAAAAAAAAATCATCGGTTATTGAAACTTTTAATTTATAATTAAACTAGTAAGATTAACAAAAAAATAATAATTGGGAAAAGTTATACATGTTCTTTTTTGTAATTTTTTTCGCAGACTCGAGTAGCGTAATCAATTTTCTTCTACAATCGATATTTATTAATTTATTATAACAATTTTTTATAAAATTATTTTTCGTATAATGTGCTTTTTATGTCAGAAATATTTTTTTATTCTTGGCTTAATTCTATTTTCGATTGTTTTTTTTTGTTAATGTTGCTCTATGGATCTTATAATGAGTGCTTGTACGAAATATTTTATGAGATATTCTCATATTATTGATAGTAAATTGAGGATTCGTCATATAAATGTTGAATAGTTTTTTTTAAACATCCAGTATATTCATATATTCCTATATATCTGACTGCTTTTATACGAAGCTTGCTGAGTGGAGCTTTTTTATCGCGATATCGACCATTTGACAATACTCTGCTTTCGTTGTATCGTTTTCATTGCAAGTACCCGTGTCATGCAGAGCATGTGAAGCATGTATCTACTTGAAAAGAAACTTTTGGGATCACGAGACGACGCTTGAAATTTTTGCATCAGCTTATAGGCGGCGGCGTTTCACGCCGCTATGGAAATTAGGTCGAAATTGGCCGGAATTCAATCCGGGAATTCAATTTTCTGTCGTCTTTGTGCCCCGCGTAGTCAATCCGATCGACGCGCATATACGGCAGACGTTTTCGAGATCTAATTTGCGTTTACTAGGAGTCTATTTCCCGCTCTGTTCGCGTCGCGCGAGATGAACGATAAAAGGAGCGGGCGGACGTCTAAACTCTCCTGCCAGTCTCGTGTCACGACACAAGATCGCGTCTCTACTCTCTTTGTATATGATAAAGCGACGTCTTTCCCGCATTCCCTTACGTTCGATTTGTCACAATCCCAACTGGCAGCAAGCATGAAGAGTCCCACTTTCAACGGATTATGTAGTATTTGATAACAGACACTCCAATTAATTTGGGCTAATTCCTCTTTCAATCAGACAAAATTTAGGTTCAATTACAGGTCGAATAACAGTACAATGAAAATTGATAAAAAATTGAATTTACGATTGTATAACTATATCGATTGTTACCGATTCGATAATTTAATTTTTGTCGCATTGATAGTTAGAACGCATCGAATGAAAATTAATACGTTTTACAGAGATAATAAATCATTCGTGTTCGATTTGATGAAGAATTGTTTTAATCAGCTATACGTTTTAATCAGCTGTATGTGTGTGCGATATACGTTTTATCGGGTATCATAGATTAACATGTTAATGTTAAAATTATTGATATTAAAAATTATATTTAAACTAAATTTTATTTTAAATTAAATAAATCAGGTACGTATCGAATAATTACGTGTGTTTATATTATCATATGTCTTTCTTATAATGAAACAAATAATAATACAGGAAGCACTAATTTGTATAGTTGATTTTTTCAATTATAACGCGCAGGTGTACTTTATCGAATCATAATAATATGATCTTCTGCCGAATCTGCATTCAATATCGTGCGATTTGAATATCCGATGGCGAAGATACACGCAGTGCACGTTTGCGTACATTTATATTTGAAATTCAGGCATTCATAGCTAAAATATTAAAGACCACTTTTGGTTTTTATTTTCTTGTCATTCGTAAAGATTGAGAAAAGAATGTTATTTTGTAATATTAGATTTCCCTCCCAGAAATGTGGAATCCTTTAAAATATCTTCGAAAGATTGTTGATACTGTTTGTATGATTTGACACTTAAATTCTTATTTGATAAATTATTTGTATTGAACAGTTTCATGTTTCTTTTTTACTTTTTTTATCTAACAGAATTATCTCGTAATTTTTTTTTAGCTTATATTTATTCCTACAATCTTTAATATTATATATAAAAATGAGTTTATAATCATAGTAGTAGTGTCATCAAACTCGTTTTACATTTCGCAGGTATACAAGAAAGTATTTGTATTTCTAAAATAAATTATATAAAATAAATAATTTTTATATGAGCAATAAATAAAAAGTGAGTTTTTGTATATTCTCAGATAATAAACATTTTAAACTGTAAATATGATATCTTTATTTTTGCGATCTTGGACAGAACGCTTGGAGGCAACTCAGCACTGTTTATTATCAATGTTAGTTTCCTATAAAGCTCCTTGACTTAAAGGACTCTCTCTCTAGGTGGTCTAGCAGATAACAACTTGAGTGAGTCGGATCCGAATTTCACTCGTTTCTTATGGACTTTCCCAAGTGTTTTGTTTCTTTGTCTTTAAGAAAAATAACCTGAGCGCAAGAGAGATATTAAACCTGGATGCCATAGTATTATATAACGTATCTTAAATCTACTACGCTTTCTTTCACTTTATATCAGAGAAGCAAACCAAAGGAATTTGTGTACAAATTCTTAATCTGTAATTTTCTTTCTGAAAGAGAGTTAGAATTTTCAAATCACGCAGTGAAGAATTTAAGTACTTTTCTCAGCTTCATTCGAAGTCACTTTGGGAAGCCGCGGAAAGTGTATTCGATATTCGATCGAAGACTCCTTCGTATGCGTAAAAGAATCATCTCGCCGTGGCACATGAAATTTTATGACGCCATTCGGTTCATACGATTGGCCGATTCTGATTTCCATCGCGAATAGGAAACATCTGCCGTTGTATTTTTTCCGTTTCTTTTCATTGTGCAATAAATCGATGGGGCGGCTGTTTTTAGAAATGTATTCGATTGTGCAATTAAATCGGTATCATTGCGCTCGTAAAAATGGAGTGATTAAAGAAATACTGCTAGTTCATTAAAACTCTTGACGAATTTCGTGGAATTTGCGAAACGCCGTAAAGAAACATTACCAGCGGAATAAAACTTGGCGAAACGAATGAAATTCGAAATTATATGATTATGTTTACCACCGAGTACGCGGTGCCAATAAATGGGATAAATGCAGTGAACGTGTTCCGCTGAATCTTACTAACTTTATAGTCGTCTATATTTTTCTTTTGCCTGAGTCACAATCTTAAACTTTTTATAATGTTCGCGTATTTGCGGATGCACACACTGAGTATAATGCCGTCTTTATTTCAAATACGATTCTTCCGCATTTTATGGATCTTTCCGAATGGCATATACTCGGATTACTCGGGACGACGATATTATGAATATGTGTAAATAATGAAACGTGTCTAAATACTGTTTTATAATGTAGTATTTTCTTAGTTACATTTATCTTGCAACACTTCAAGAACTGTCATCACGTTTACGTATTATTTTTATTCCTGAGCGATCGTCCGAGGAATTATCGGAGTCTGAGAACAGAATTAATACGTGGAACATTTGAATATACAGAGCGTAGTATTGTAACGCAATTTACATTTTAATTTGGTGTCTCCCTTTTGCGAGAGCTTAAATTATAGATATATTTGCGAAGTCAATTAGTTTTGAAAATTGAGGGATTTCGCCGAATTAAACTTTAGACACATAAGATAGAAGAAAACTTGATTTCTCTACTAATTTCATGTAAATTTGGTGAGAATCTTAATTCGCGGCCAAGTTTAATGTTGAAAACACAGAAGTTCCTAGCAAATCTCATGCATCATCTTTGATCAATCAATGTAATATTTTTACATTGCAGGATGGAACATTTGTCGTAACATTTGTATTTTCATTCAAAGTATACCGATCCCTTTTGTTATATCTTCTATTAAAAATACACAGAGCGTGCAATATAATTTTTTCCTCAAAGAAAGATTTGAAATTCAATTAACTCTTCGTTGCCGGAAGATCGCCGCGAAGTCCGCGAAGTCCGCGATTTACCTTTTTCTCATGGCACAGAGACTTGCGCGTCCCGGCAACTTTATCGTACTTTTGCAATCAGTTTCTACGGCGCGTCTGGCGTAAAGTAAAAGTCTTACGATCAACAACTTCCGAGTAGGATCACCGCCGATTTTCTCTCTTCTATCGCGACCGTCCGGCGGACTTGCTGGCAAAAGATAAAAGTTAATCTTGTGAAATAACATGGATATGCAAATACGCGGAGAATAGGGTGGATAAAGTTCTTCTTTTTCTTTCTCCTTGTCGTGTATGTTCTTTCCTCCGACGGTTTCTTGGCGCGGTTGAAAATCTCCATGGTAGCGCAACGTCGAGCCGAGTTCGTTTAAAATGCAAATGGTCGCATTAATATTTGCCCTAAGTGCTCCGTTTCCGTTTCGTATGAGACTACCTGCCATCGGTGCGAAGCGCTCGATGCATGCAACCGCGAGATTGTTATGAACACGTGTGCGCATATGAAAGAGAGAGGAGGAGGAGAGAGAGAGAGAGAGAGAGAGAGAGAGAGAGAGAGAACGGGACGACACTTGAATTAAATCGCGTAAATTTTAATTGTACCAGTCTAATGCTGGCGAGACGGCAGCTATGGAACATTATGGAGCTATAGTTGAAGCTAGATTACTGGAGAATATTTGTCCCGTGGGACAGATTAATTACTCTTTCTCCCCATATACTTAACTATATACAAAAAATTACAAATCGACGTACAAAGAATATTATTTCACATATCATTGCTGTGCATTTAAAATGGAATCCTGAAAACGTATACTTGTAGATAAATCTGCAAAGTTAACTTTTTTCACACCGAAAGTGATACAGGATTGCCATAAAACTGGAAATCAGGGAAAAATTATGGAAGTTTAGGATGCGGAATTTGTCCACAATCCATGTGATACATTATTAGTATGTGCATACATTGGAATTCTCTTTCATTTCTTTTGTCATGTAACTCTACGTGACACTATCATTTTTTGCAACACCTGTCTGAGCAGCAGGTTAATTTCAGTTTCTGAATGTGCTATCAGTCATTATAAATCTCTGCTCACATTTCGTTTACTGATTCGGCTCGCGTGCTCTCGCTTATCTCGTCACTCCGCCGAAGCGTTAACGAAGCCGCCTTATGTCTCGTTACCGGAAAGCCCAAGGGGGTTTGGAAGTTTAATTAGGCATACGGGCGACATCCGATCTTCTTCCTTCCTTCGTCAGGCGAGAATGCTCATTTAACTTGAGCCATTTCCGAATTTCTCACATGGAACCATCGCCACAGTTGTGCTCCGCTGTTTTTGTGCGCGCATTGAAAAGTTGCCGCCATCGGTGTCATAGGAATCTCATTACGCCACTTAATTGCGTTCCGCGGAAATCCTTCTGCTAGCAAGCTTTCTGTGTTCTCCACGACGCGATTTTCTACTTGGGATGGCTGGATTGGGAATAAAGAAACTGTCTTTAGACCTCTCACCTTCATTTCATCGATGATGTTCTATTTATAGTTCAAATATCAAGATTAAATAAATTTTCTGAAAATGAAAGGAACATTCGAAATTTATCAATAAAAAACGTTAATATTCAGAATTGGAAAATGTAAATATTGTAAAATGTGCAAAGAAAATGTTTAAAAATGTTTAAAGGCTAAAAAGAAAGATCGTCGAGAGAGAAATTATATTTCGCAAATTAATTGTCACTTAATTAGCCGCGAGAGATAATGAAGTTGTCAAACTATTTTACTTAATAGGTCATTTAAAGTATTCTGTAATTACTTTTTGAATAGGATAGACATCATATATTTTTTCTCGGTCTTGAAACTTTGCGATCCAAGTGAATATTAAAAGAACTATACTGTCTTCTAGGAAATTTGCTCGATACATAATCCAATGTAAGCTAGCAAGCAACTCCTTGGGGGTAGAGTGTAATTTCCGTTAGCGCGCGCAGTTTTCAATCGCTTTACTAACATATAAATCGTCAGCGTTACTTACGCATATTTCTCGAGTTTTTGCAAAGTTCTTCTCCTGATATCATATCTCTTGAAATATTGAAGCAAACTTGTATACATTTTTTTATTACATAAAAGGAATTGTTTGGTCACAATTATCAAATTATTTCGTTTAGATTAATAATTTGATTACATTTGTCATATGATTTTGTAATAACCATCTAACTTTGCTACCAATTTCCAAATCTTGGTAGTAATAAATATAGTCTATATAAATGAGTCTACATACTTCTAATTATTTGTTGTTACAACATTTTATAGTATAATTTACTATATGCAAATACGATTTATGTGTAAGATAACCTAATATACAATGTTATAATTGAATAAATACATATTATGATCATTATGATCATAATTTAGTGTTCAGATTACTATAATTCATATAGTGAAAACAATTACTAATTTATGGCTGTCTCAAAAAATCACTATAAATTATATTTAGTAGATAACTAAATTTTTAGTAAACTTGTTCTTTTCTGCAGTACAATTTTTTTGTCACTTGAGAAAGCTAATTAATTATTTCACGGAAATATTGTGCATACACTTTTTCCATTTCCTTTTCATTTATGACAATTAACTATAAGACGATCATGAAAAGGAAGGTGTGTAAATTCGTCTTTATTCCTAATGATCTTTCATAACCTGTACACGATAAGTTTATGCGACGCGCGAATTTTCGTCGAGTCTCAAGCGTCGTCAGATGTTGCGACAACGGTGTATCTAATTAATAGGATTAATTAAGGGAACTTTGCGCCAAGTCTTGAACAAGTCCTACATAACTTCGCGACGATTTTTCTTTAACCTCGTCCTCCACGACTCTGCGCGTACGCAATTACGTTACGTGGGTTAGTTGCGTGCTCGTCCTTGCATACGTATACCAATGCAACCGTGGCTAGAAATTCGCCAGCTGAATTCTAAATGAGGACGAAGATGTATTTGCACGAAATTCTCATGAAATTGGATAGAATAATATTTTTTCAGATCTATCTTTTGTTTCTTTTTCTCTTTCTTTCTCTCGTTCTCTATCTCTCTCTTTATATTCTATCCTTTTTGAGGGGATATTTTATAAATATAAGATTGTATTTGATATGGTCCACATAAAAAGAGATTTAGATGGTCTCAGAAATAAGATTAAAATAAAGAGTTACTGTTTAAAACTTATAAACAAGATCGCTTGAGAATAAATGGTATTACGAGTTAGTATTTTCAACTCGCAACGATAGCATTTGCTTCGTTCGCTTCACGTCTCTCGTGTCTCCCACGTCTCCGTCTATTCATCATGCATTCATAGAGCAATTCTCAGCTGCTATAACATCGTTAAAGTCACCATCCGTATAATTGGACCGTGGTGGCAATTTTGCGATCGTAAAGAAATTAAGACGCCATCTACTTGACGAGAGCGTGTTTACGCGCGACTGAGTCTCAAAGATAATCGACTCCGTAGAAAACGGAAATAACGGAAAAACGAAGGATCACGTTCATCGTCGTCGTCGTTGTCGTTGAAAGCGTTCGATCCGGCACCAGGACTGTTCATCATTGAAGCGCCGATGCCCTTTAAACACCTCCTCCGGGTGGGTTTTAAAACTTTTAGCGGACATATCCGTGCTCCGGAACTACCTCATCGATTGTTTTATGGCCGTTGTGGTCCCGCGAGATTTGTTTCCGCCGTCATCTTCGTGAAGCCGTCCTTTTCCCCTCACTTTATTCATCCCCCAGAGGAAGAGGTTTTCACCCGGAAAAAAATATCGTATAGCTGAGAACCATCTCGAATCTTTTTTCCGATATCCGGTTCGAAATTCGAAATTTAAAACTGACATGAGGAGCTATTTTTATTTACAGGTTTTAAGAGTGGGATAAAACCTGACCGTTTCCCATTTTCCTTCCAATCCACCTTGGATAGATTTGGTCCTAAGGCTGTGTAATGAATTAGGGATGAATAATGGCATGACTTTTCCTATGGAAGCCGCGAATGTAATGGCTTGAATAATATTATCGTAAGGTTAAAAACTTTCATGATGTTGAAAAGATCAAGGAAAGATACAAATATTTTATAATATAATGTTTTTTTTGTAAAATGGAATTTGCATGGATATGAAAAGATATACGAATACATATCTTATTGCAGGCAGATATTTCATGTTTCACGGAAATAGTTCTTTAATTTAATTTAGTTTAATCTAACTTAGCACATTAGAAGTTTTCCAGTTTTAAAAGCTCTAACTTTAAGTAACCCGTTGCCCCAGTTTCAGAGATATCAATATGTTAGACTGCCCGCGTTGCGACGGAATATGCGACACATTCGTGTACGCTATATGCAAACGAGAAAGCTGAATGGAGGGCGCATCGTGATACATTGTTGGTGATACCTGTGAACAAAAACAAAAAGACATCTCTTGATATCGTTAGATACCAAATGAGTTTCTATGAAGCGCCGCATTTCGTTGCATCTTTTATCGACTGCAATTACGCGCCTCCCCGGGTGGACAATCAGATTCTCATTTTCGCCGACCTTATTAAATAACGAGCTTCCCGTTCTTCTTACCCGAAGCTTTTATTATACTCGATATCTTCATTTCCGCGCCGCTTTATTGCTTTCCGCGATGACTTCGCCGCGCAATAAATGCAGACGACGTTTATTTTTTCCGCACCTTTCGCGACATTGGCGAACCATGAGGGCCATTCCCCTCCCCCCCTTGGAGTTTTCTTTTTAAAAAAATTTTATAACAAATTGTTAATGTTTTTAATAATTCTAAAATGCTTAATCACAATTTTCATATTCCAAAAATATTTTTTAATTTAATGAACTCCTAGATATAAAAACTATATAGATTCTACTATATTCTTTTTTATATTATAATTTTAAATAAAATATTTTATTAATGTTTGAATTATACATTTAAGTAATACGTTTTTAATGTAACAATTTAAATAATAATTTAATATTTTATCTTTTTACATATTTGACTTTAAAAAAAAATTTTGCTTGCGACCCTGCTTTGACAAATTTCTGAATTAAAGTCCCGATTTCAGGATGTTTGTGCTTCTATTTTTATTAACAATACTCAAAATCGTCAAAACAAGGCACACGTCTTGTGCACTCGGATGTAACGTACCCGGAATAATTTTTATGTTACATTCATATTGCATCGCACATATAATATACAATGCGACGTAGTCATTTTTTTTGTACCTCGAGCTATTTGCTTCAGAGGCATTTTATTTTATTGATTCTACACACGGTACTCGTGACGCGGATCCGAGAGGTAGCTCTTCCAAAAGAATTGATATCTCGCGCGAAGTATGTCGTTTCCAATAACCCACAGAAAACAGATATGTTCAATATGTCTTTTGTGTTCTGTATATTAGATATCGCTGCCACTAGTTTTTGCCTTGTTTCTGTTCGCTCGTTATGGCAGGATTAAGCACGATACATCCCTTCGTTCTCTCCCGCTTTCGGTAAGTGACGAACAGATAAAGAAGCGGACGAGTAACAAAGCCTCTTTGCAACTCACTAGTGTTCACCGCGTTGAATAAAGCAATATCTCGGGGTTCTCCAGTCCCGGGCGTTTTGCGCGCGAACAAGAGCCTGTTATTACATCGGGAAATTGCCGGGGACTGCCGTATTTCTCCTTTTCCCGCTGTGCACATCAACCGGAGCGGCCATCTCCCATTTTCCAAAGTTCATTTCGTGCTCCGACCACTTCGCGCTAGTACGCCCATGGAAAAAGCCATCAGGTGCCATCCCTTTTCCTCTCATTCGCTTCTCTGTCCCGATCGCTGACCCCTGTTGTCTCATCACGCACGAATTCTCGCGAGATAGATGGATCGGTATTATCGCGCGAAACGAGATCTCGCCGGATGATCTGATGATTGTTTTTTTAACTATCTCTTGTATAACCGCGTAATCGTTTCTCTTCGCGTCGTGGCTTCTTCCCTATTGCGTCGCTTCCATTTCGTTGCCGGCGGCTGCTCGGTCGTTGAAAGCTTTTTTTTTTTTTTTGGTGGTTGATTGAAACCACTAAATCGATTATCGCACGTGATGACTATGCGATGTTAACAACAAGTATAGTCTGCGTGTTATCGCGTAAACGCGTTTTTTGTCATATAACTTGAAGAAATAAATCGATTTGAAGATGAACGTGTAAAAATATGTTACAATAAACGAACGCATAGTTGTAAACGCATAGTTGTTAAATGTAAATTAAGAATCGATTAATGTAATAATATTTTATAAACGATCTAGTTTATGTATGTATGTACTTAACATCAGATTACAGTCGCCGCGTTGCAACGCAGTGGTTAACATCGTTAACCATCCTCTCGATTTTGAACGTAGTTACGGAAGTTATTGATGTGAAACTTCTCCCGCAATTGACAGATTAATTAGTGACATACGTAATCAAGCCTAAACTCAACGTAACTGATGACTGCAATCCGCTAATCGCCAGTATCGCCAATTAAATTTTCGTATTACGAATCAGTATTGCTAATTCATGTAACGATTGGCGGCGAAACCGTAAAATCAGAACATATTATTTTGCATCGCTGTTCGATCGAGTTCTTTCATTTCCTCTGTCCCGTTTCCATCGTCAATCACGACAAGTCATTATATGATATATGATTATGTCGTTAGGCGTGGTAGTATGTAATAAAGTTCTTCGCCGAATGCGATTGAGTGCCATTAGGACAGCGAAATGGCCTGTCATTACTATGCGACGTCATGCGCGTGAATTTACGAACATTGCTCCTCAAAATGAGAGATCGGATGAAATGGAAACATCTCATGTAGACTTTCTAATCGCCAATTAAAGAAAATGCGCGAAAGAAAAGCCGTGTTTATGCTGGAATGATATTCGCAAATAACGCTCATCCGTTCTTCGAGTTTCACCGTAATTAACGAAAAGCCATGGTGGGACTTGATCGCGAGCTAATCGTTGACTCATCGATAAGTGCATCATTACGCTTGAAATTGCTCGAGAAAGTTTCGAGCAGTGGTGTAACTAGAATCTTTCGGCCACTGAGCACGATATTTCTATTCTATTTGTAGAAAGAAGCCAAGGACGAAAGGCGAAAGTATATTTAATTAATCGTTGGAATATTACTTTCTAATCTCTCAATTTTTTTATTTTGTATTTTCTGAGCATCGTTAATTTTTGGTAAAAGTAAATTCTGTTATATAGTATTTAACAAATTTTGAATAGCCATCCAAATACTGACACCGACTTGGCGTCGCAGAACGCGGTCGCGAGAAAATTCAGAAAGTCTCGTCGCACGATAACTTGACGTTTTGTAAAGTTGGAATTATAGTAGGAGAAAAGTTTCGTTGAGATTCGTTGAAGAGTTTCCGTTTACTCTTCCTTTTCCAGTTTGCACATTCCATCTTGCATTTGCAAACGGGGTGCAGAATTATGAGGACAAAGTACAGGACGCGGAGTGAAAAACTGCTAAGTCTCTTCGCACTTTGGAACGGAACTGTAAACCGAAGAAACGTATTTTCATTCTTACGAAGTTGTTTGCGTGCACGGCTGAATATTTTGTAATTGAAATAGCAGTTATGTCAACGGCTGCAATAATAATGTAATTTATTATTAATTAAATTATGCGGAGCGGAAAATGATAATCGATCGTCCTTCAATGACACGTTAGCAATTAGATCAACTAGTGGGCAATAACGTCGAGTGCGTAATTAGTTGAAATTTTGTGAATAGCTTTTTATCATATCATTTTCGTTCATCTGATCGAATTTGACTTGTGTCTCGGAATCTTGTCGCATGGTATTACGGGAATTCGACGAGCGAGAACGACGAAATGCCACGTACGTACGAAGGAACGTGTATATCGATACAGATTCAAGAGGGATACGTTCTCGAAGGACATTGCCGAATCGGATTCCTGTCCCTTTCCCGATGAGATGAAATGTGCGTCGTCGAATTCGCTATGACTTCGGCAATGCGGTATCGTGAAGATACGGGGGTCGAAATCATATCACATGGTAAACCATATCCATCATCCTGGATGTCATAGCGAATGCTATATGAGATCGAATAAATTAGCATAAAGAATGCGAATCACAAATTTGTATTATAACAAGTTAACTATATTGGATATTCAATGTGAAAAAACTTAATATTTCATGCGCATATATATCCATCTATGTATAAATCGCACAATTTTTCAGATTTTAACATTTAATATAAACACGATAATTTTCTGGCCTTTAATTATTGCACGCAGAAAAAAAATTGTTCAATTCACTAAATTAAGCTAGTTCGTTTTTATTTCTTTTGATAAAGAATGTATTTAAGTAAAAAATATTATATTTGACTCAACTCAATCGTGTGTATTAAGAATTAACTTTTATTACACTAATTCGCTTTTAATTTCTAATATACAACGTAAACGACTTTTCCTACAGAAAATTTGTGTTTGTGTGATTTTCTTTTTTCTTTTTTTTCACTTTAAATTCATTCGATGTAAATGTGAAAAGGGAAAGGGTGTAAATTCGACTTTGGAATACCAACCGGCATCTCTTGTGTTAACATCTTCCCGCTGCCATACGCATTCATATAAACTCGGAAACATATAGCTATCCTCGCAGGATATATCCCGCTTTTACGACTCTCAAGACGATACCTTGTACTAGATGGCTCCGCGGGATATTTATCTCTTTCGATGTTATTTCTTACGTTTGCGATAGTTATGGGATCTTAAATATGTTTTAGTAACTTATTTGGAAGAAACTCGTTCATACTTTCAGAGAACAAATTAAATGTACAATAAATTGTGTTTTGTATATGTTTTTATAATAATCGAAATACTTTTTAATTAATCATTTTATATAATGATTCCAATAATCAAATAAATACAATTTATTGTCAAAAGGTACTTTTGTATATATTTTCTCTCTGCATTTCTATTTGTTAGATGTTCATATTTATTAACTTTTAAATTTTTTCAATGCACTTTGTGTAAAAAAATACATTTTTAATCACTCTTCTCATTTTGCATTGAATTAATTGCGTTCTGTTTGCAATCTGTCGGTAATCAATAAAGAAAAAAAAAAATGAACGAAAGCAAGCAGATAGACCTTGATGTTGGTACATCGAAATTGTCCACAGAATTGAACGAGGATTGTTCGTTTGGCAGATTGAATACCCAAGTGATCGGTTTGCTTGTAGGTCACGGTTGTATGTATAAGTGAATGAAACTTAAATGAAAAATCACACTATGCACCATCAATGCAGTGGCCGATGCGTCTCATTGCGCCACAGACTTTCGCGTTCTATTCTGTGGAGTGGAAGATTTCGCATTAAGAATAATGGAGAAGTGGAGAGTTGAATCTAATGGCAGTACTTCGCGGCATAAATTTCAGTGACCCAGTTATTAATCCAGAGAATAATTGAGATGTGGAAAATCGATAAAGTGCAGAAATTCTCTTTTTTTGTGAAGCCTTAAACATGCCGGTAATGGTTTAAGTTCTTCTAGCTCTCTAAATGCCAACTGCAAAATGAGCTAATCGTGTATGCGTGATTATTACGCATGATGATCTATTAATGATAAATTTTGGATTTAACTTTTCACAAACAATCTTTATCTCGCTTTGCTCACGAGTTGTTTGTTTGTTTGTTCGTTTCTGTCCTTTTCATGTACGACTTGAACGTGACTTATATATCGGTACGGAAAAGCAACGATATCTGGGTCAGTAGTCAGATGCAATGTTGGTAACGATTGGATTCTTAACGGTGGTGGCGGAAATTGGATGAAATGCATTAAATCGCGGCAGGCCTGGCAGGCGGAAATGAAGAGATCACTGCATTACCTATATGGCTATTACAGCGTTTCTGCCTCCTCTTGACCGTACCCTAACTCTGTGAATTAGCCGTTCAATATCTATATGACCATTTATTGTTGGATGGTTCCCGAAATGGCATCTTGATTCACCTCCCGCGTTCAATGCCCGCTGCATTTCAGATACTATTCTCTCTTTTCTATTCGCAAAAATCGTATTAAAATCTATATTTCTTTCTTATAAAAGATTAATGGCAATAAGAACACCACTTTATTGAAGTGCACACAAGTGAAAATGAATTATTATAATATATCAATGAATTATTATACAAAGCATAAATATAGAGACTACAAAAGCATTTTATTATGAAGCATAAGTAATAATACTCCAGACCTTTCATATAATTAAAACAACAGTAAAAATACAAGAAGGATAACTCATATGTTGAGTACATGATATTAAGATACCGTACATTAACATTTAACATTAAGAGTATGCAAGTCGATTATGTTTACTAAGCTATTACTAGTGATATAAATTATTTAAAGTAGTTTTAAAGTAGTTTTTTGTAAATTGTAAGTACTACATATAATTAGAGATATAATGGCTGGTGTAAAAAGAAAAATATTTAAATATTGATTTAAAAATGAGAAATAATAGTGAGAAGTAGCTGATTTGAAAGAAACAGAAGAATGAAAAGTAGGTAATGGATTAGAATATTTTAACATATGAGAAGGCAATGTGATAAGCTTTTGCCTATGAAAGACTAGAAATGAAAAATAGCAACATTTCTAAAAAAATATATAATTAGTAGAACGTGTACAAGGAAACGATATTCGTAATTTGCAAATCACCAAAGTCTCTTTTCATCTGCTTTGTCGCAATATACCATTTTGAAGTTTGTGTTCATTCAGGTATGCGAATAAGGACTCTTGGACCGATAAATTGTTAAGTATGATGTGTGTATCGATAAATCCTACGATTATTTGGTTTTCCAATAAACTATACTATTAGTCTAACCAACGATAAACCACGCGATTACGATGCACTGTAAACTGCCGGATTACACGAACCACCGATAAGCTACTTGTCGTACTAACAAACACTCCGATCCAGATTTTGTAAATACCAATTGTTCGAGGATTCTGGTATCTCTCCGAGATGACGTCGAGACGAGTCTCGTTCTATTTTGATTGAGGCTGGTTCTTTTTAGTTTCAACTCGATGTGGGTAATGGCATTTCTATGCGCGATGTATGCACTATAAAAAGGAGCGCATAACAATGCAGTCTGCCGCAAAAATTGGTCGATTAATCTTTCGTCCACAGTCCACCGAGCAAAATCATTCCTGCGCGTCGCTGTTTGTTGACGTAGCATCCTGACGAAACTTCATAAAAAATTCATAGAGGCGGTGCAATTTGTATTCGATGAAACTCGGGCGAGAATTCGCCATCGTCGCGTCGCGTCGTTGCGAAGGCTTCATCGGGAATTTGTCACGAGGGGAATTAACGTTTCTCGTTTAGCTGCCCGACCATTCGTGTGAATAGTTACTAAAATTTTTCTACGAAAACGAGTCAGCGATCGAAGTTATTGTCAAGCTCGACAACTCATTTTAAAAGAAAAAAAAAATAGTAAAATCGCTTCACATTCAGTTCTTTTTTTTTGAATAACCGAATAAAAAATTATATTGATGAAAGTAAGTTTTTGGTTATTATTTTTTTATCTCATATTTATAACGTGAAATAGAATTTTGAAATGTAATAACCGACTTGTATTTTCTGATCGAAAATAAAAAAGGAAATTATACAAGTATAAAAGCAATACGAGAGGAATGAAAGTATAAATGGAGATACGAAGCTCGTAGTAAAATCTATTTGCATGTAAGCGAAGATTTTATAAAAGATTAAGATTAAAATTAAAAGGAAGATATCAAAAAAAATTAGATATCGATAGTTGAGATAAAATTGGTTGCATCCCTGAGTATGTGAGTTATATGGAAATGGATTTCTTATCAGAGAATTGAAATTATGGAAGCTTGATTGAATAATAATGTCAGAAGTTTTTAGTTACTTAAAATTTTTTTCTGAAAATAAAATAAATAAAAAAGATTCTCATTTCAGTATATTCGCGAAGTTTTAATTCTGTGAATTTGACGATTTTTGTCGTAACAATTCAATGTTTTGATCGTTATGTACTTTTAATTTCATTCAGTAGCATTATTACATTTATCACACTGTTGCGCGAGTAAACAACGATGCAATCTATTGACCAAGTTAACTGCTGTTATAATCTGATTTACATTTATCGATCTCTGGAATAAAAAATTCAAGAAGACTTTTTCACGTTCGTTTTTAAAGTATCTTGATAATACCAAGCTTATTGAGCTTCGTTTTAAATCATTCTACAAAACCGGAGAAAAATATTTGTATTTTCGATATTTCGGGAGGGAAAACTATTTAATTTTAACTTTTTAATTTTCTGACAATTTATTTTCATTTAAAATAGCTTTTGCGTAGACTTTGTTATTATTACATGAATAATATATAATTTTGCAACAATAATGAGGAGAGGAGTACGCACACATCGACTTACAAGACATGAGAATCTCGAGATGCGTTCGCGAGTAAATAGTCGCTGATAGAAGCGCAGAAAAGTTTCCTTTTTGAAAGAAAGCGCGCTGTCGATGGTGTAGTAAGTAAGAAACTACGATGCACACATGACACGAGCGGTATAAAGTTGTTATTGTATTTACGTTTGTCGCATTGAGAGAAAAGGTCTCTCGCTCTCGAAGAGAACGAAACGAAAAGACAGAAAGTACGTTATACGAGATAGAGGACGAGTGCATGGAAAAGGCACACGATCAGCACTTTTCTCAAGGGACAGCTCTCCCGAGAGTTACTGTGCTAGTAACATCCAAACTTTTTAAGCCGCCCAGTGGATTTCAACTGATAAAACTGAAGTCGACAGTCGTCCTTTTTGTACTGTCCTTCTTCCATCGTCGCATCATACTGCGCAACTACAATAATAAAATGAACGAAGATAACGAGAACTTCCGTTTCTCTCGAAAGTATTAGTTCATCATGAGCATTATCGATGAAGTTTCGTAATCCTGATGCCTCGACTTCATGTTAATATATAAATATTATTAAGCACGTATAAAGTCCGCTCTCTCTCGACAAAATTCATTTCTCGAATAATTAATCTTTTTTTCACGATTGTGTGGAAAAGCGG
>NW_017259545.1:1443221-1444699 GCF_001594045.1 Atta colombica | reverse complement strand
ATATATATATATATATATCGAATTTTTCATCACTCAATTTACGCGTTCTATTTTTGCGGCATTATATATTCGAATCTCAAAAAATCATAGTGCTGCGCATATGGCTGTCACCGTTTATTTGAAACTTTAGCACGTGTGATCTTCTTTTTCTTTCTCTCTCTCTCTCTCTCTCTCTCTCTCTCTCTCTCATTCTCTCAACACAATGCCGCTCGTTTCTCTGAAAATCTAATTCGGCGTGCCAGTGGTTGGAAAAGTTTAATGCTCGCGATTGCTAAAGTTTGTGCAAAAACTGTTAACTATGCGTTTTAGTAAAGTTTTTGTCCGACTATTACATCTATCGAGCAATGCTTTTTGCGAAAATGTCATTAGTGCAGAAGAAAGAAAGATGCATTTTCTCATGCGTTCCACTTTCATATGCATACAAACTCTATATGAAAGGTTTATAATTATACTAACGTATCGTGTAATGACAAGTGAATAGACTCAACTAGTGAGTCAAAATTATTATTTTGAGAAATTTTACTGAGACACTTTAATTTACTCTGTTAATCTTTTTGATTGCCGAGAAAGTTCTTTTTAATTTCAATTACACTATTAAAAATTTCATGAAATTTAATATACTTTTAAGTTGCACAATTTGAACTTAATTTCATGACATTACATTAAATTTAATGTATTTATAAAAGTATATTTATGTATATGTACACGGAATTTAATGTATTTTTCATGAAAATTTATGAAATTCAATGTACACGTTCATTACATTTAAGTAACTACTATAACTTATATATAATTTTCAGTTAAATCATTCATTATTTTTAAAAATTTTGTTTATAACCACGAGTTTTTATTTACACATAAAGGAAGCTCATGGTACATTTCTAACAGTATAGTCTACTTCAGACTACAGATCCACTTATATTCTTTATTACACATGTGGACTATGCTCTGAGATATTAGAAATCTTCGCGCGCGCGCGCGCATTTTTTCAGAGAAAACAAATGATATTTGTTTTGCGTAAAATTTAGAAGCTAGCGTAAACTTCACAGAAATTGGAATTTCTCTTGCCTGAATAATATCAAGATGGCTTGATATTTCGCACTGCGGTAGCATTCGCTTCAAAAGACGAGCGAGAGATGAAAGACACGACCGGCTGGCTTAGTGAGGATTCTCATGTCGTCTTTTATTAACCAAGAATTAGAGCATGATGAGTTTTTGTTGAGAAGAAGACGTCTCGAAGATACCGCGCATTCTCCTCGAGAAATAGGCTGTTGTTTATTTTAATGGCATTTATGATCATAAATACCATTATCGAGATATCGATATCTCAATAATAATATCCCAATAATTTGTTCTGCCCTTTTCCTTTTGAAAAAAGAATATAGATAGAAATAGAGATTAGAAACAAAAAATAAAAGGCTACGAAAAATATTTAAATAAATATGGTTTTAGTTATTTCTTACGAGTTAAAATCTTTT
>NW_017259545.1:1438096-1443121 GCF_001594045.1 Atta colombica | reverse complement strand
TATATATATATATATATATATTGTTGTTTTATGTATCAGCACACACGAGCACGATCGTTATTCATTGTGCGGAAGAGAGTCGATTGAGCTCAGAGAGGAGCAATAAGGCGAAGATAGAAGGAATGAGACAGAGAATTAAATGCGTCCCTATCGGTAGAAACGTTTCCACGATCACGAAATAGGAAGCAATCTGAAAGCTAGTGTGACTTCTGCAAATTGCAAAGCTGGTATAGTAATGTAATACGATACCAACTGATGCAGCAGAGATCATTGCAGGACAATATTGCGATAACTAATTACACGAGAATGTATCTATCGCGAACAATCTTTTGTTAATTAGTTCTTGTGTAATTGAGAACAATAAGTAAGTTAATGAAGCTTCAATAATAGAGAACAATAAAACAATAAAATACGTTGAAAATAATAGTAAACGTATTAATGTAAAGATTAGATAATAAGATTAGATATCTTCTGTTACATGAGTTTTCTTGTATTTCTAACTATACGATAGTAATCGTACCGATAGATAAGAGAAAGACAGTAACAATCCTGGTTTACTTTGTCATTTTATTGAACTGTAGAATGCGTTCTCTCGCACGTTGCTTGTCTTTATTGTCTATCACGATATCTCCTGTTCGTGATAATTGGATTGATTCTCGTGGGTCCGTCGTGAAATAAGGCAATAGCACAAGATACCCGATTGGAAATTTTCCGATATCTCGATGTATCCGGCAGTTGATATCGATCGCAAATAGAACCGTGCGTTTCGTGGAAACATATTGCTGTTTCGAGGTAACTCGGAATAGGTAGCTTTTCTAATCTATGGTGCGATGGCCCGATATCGAGAGAGGCTCGTCGCTACCACATACTGGTAAATGTGTGCATGTACATACATTCGTCGATAACTCTTGCTTATCTTAAGCATTACACCAAATCTTATACGCCAATAGTTCGTTTTCGACCGACGACATTGGTATTTTCTGAAAATCCAATTGTCGCATTAAAATCTTGTGCTGCACGACGTAATTTCGTCCGACATTTGTTTAGGTAGTTTAAGAGAAGTAGCGACATTTGAGAAAACTCAGAAAGATTCTGGAAACGTAAGTGGAATAAATGGAACGGATAATCACAGTTTAACACTGTAGAACTGCCAATAGTATTTCATTGGAACTGCGAACCAATTTCGTAATTTCTTATCCTTGTTTTTGTTAGGAAAGAGTTATTTTGATATTATTTGTTGTATTAGAATTATTTGTATTATTTTTACATATTTTTTATATTTTATACTGTATATTTAATCTAAAAAAGAAAAAAATTGAAATAATTAGCGAAATTAAAATGGCACTATTGGCAGTTCTATATCTTAAGGAAACGACATTTATTTAATGATAATTTATGAATATATAAGAGAAATTTAGTCATAAATCACGCTAATTTATTTCTAGAAATTATTTATGCAACTAAAGGTATAAAAGAACGGCTCATATTATTTAAAATCGTCACGTAGGTGAGACTTCGATGAAAGAAAACACACGTGTACAAACATTAGCTTCGACGAAGGGTGTATTCCTTTGCTCTGTTTCTCACACCACCTAGAACAGGGATAAGAGGCTGCAAGGAAGAGGAACACGCCCTCACAGCGAGATCCTTAGTACAATAGTAGGTAACCTACGCGTCTTGGATAAAGCTTTAGTCAGCTTAGATTTACTTGCGAGACACAGAGATATTTGCTGATAACCGACAATGATAAAGAATATTTTCTATATCAAATATTTGCTTGCTTTAGCAAAATTCATCAGTCATCGACTAATTTTATATTTAAAAATGAAGATCCGAAACTCAGTTAACTATATAAAAAGTTAGATAAGAATAAGCTCTCCTATTTTTTTGAATTTCTCTCTTCCGACTTATATTAAATTTTTCTCTTTTGGATTTATAATGGAAAACATAGAGAGATACAGTCATTGTTCACGACTATTACATTGTCGACACATCTTTAATTTACTTTAATAAAGTTGTAGAGTCTCCGTTCTAGATAACAAACGGATTTTGGTTCTTCTCATTCCCTCCTTTCCAAGCCCAACAAATATCTATCCAGGTATGTTATGCGTCCTAGCACAAGATGAGTCGCCTTGAGCCGTGTAGTCTGACCGTTGCGGAAGAGAGGTAGCTGAGAATCATCCAGGGTGCCTTTTCATAGCACACGCAGTCCCCGAAGGGTACTATGTCCGTCGTTGTTACGAGGTGCCGCGGACGAAAATGAGCCCAGCTTCGTCCGTGACTCGTAGGAAACTCGTAGAGAATCACAAAGTGCATTCAGGACTAGCAGCTCCGTCCGTAGGGAACGGCCTTAATGTTGCTCCCCGTTGCATGCATATGTAACGCTGCTGCCGGCTGTATCTGACGTCGGCCGGTTTACGTATTTGCGTGTATATGTGTCAGCTAACACACGTGTGCAAAGTGAACACACACGTATCTTCCATAGCTTACGAACGTTTATTCCGTGACGTTGCACACCAACATTATTAGACTCTTCTATTTAGACCGTCGTAGAGCTCAGACTAGATAGATGCCGAATGTATCTTATACCTGCCTCCACATGTGTCGTACCATTCTACGGAAAGTGTGTATTTATATCTTAGCATTTATACCTGCGCACACATTGAAGATAGTCTCGTTACCTTAGATATTGAATATTCGTAAACGGAAAACGTATCCGCGAAACGATTTATTGGTGAACGATCTATTCGTTATCCAACTAGGCATTCATAATTCATAATATCGTAGATCTAATGATTTTAATCTGCAATCTAGGTCTTTTTTGGCAAACATATTTCATTCTTTAACCTTTTCGTAATAAAAGTGGCGAAGAGTCTGGTTTTCTTTCCTAAAATAATTGAGAAAATTATTCGATAATGTGATAGAGATGTTGAAATGAGAATAACTTTGAATGTTTTAAAAGCATAAAATAGTACAAGAACGTGAGCTAAACAGACTTAGATTGACGAAGCAAGTAAAAATATAATTACAGATGGGGAAATAAATCATTGTTCTTTAACTGAATTGAAGATTTGTGAAATCCATTAACATGATAATTTATTATGGACGATTGTGAATGTATGTTTTTGATTTTTTTTTTATGGTTGGATTAAGTTTGTCTCTCTCTTCTTCCTTTTTTTTCCCCTTTTCTCTCAAGAAAGAAATTTAGGCGTTATTTTATTTTTATTACTAAGCATAATAAACAAGAAATATGCGAATAAATCGAACATTCACGAAATTTATCTCTTGATCCATTGGCACAAGAAGTCATTCTTTCAGCAGTAAATCATTTTTACATCTCGATATCAAGCTTGAACGCCTGAAAAAGACTAAATAATAAAAAAAAGATCAAATTTATTTTGGAAGTATTATTTTGTTTCCTTCTTCTGCATCGGAATTTCTGTCATGTCGATCTGCTAGACACATCCGTCTTGCATTTCCGTAACATTGTTGTTGCGTATTGGCGAACGATTGTAAAACATCGCATATCAATAAGCTTGATAACACAACGGACGTTTACAACGATTCAGAGCGTATCGCGTTACACTGTAAAGACATACGTTCTGTTTCCGTTCGTGACTCGGGGTATGCTGAGCTACGTATTCTCGCGACATACCTGTTGCCATGTTGTCATGTTCATGTTACATATGTTACTTTTGCTTTTCGATTCAAGCAAAGTGGTTTTTTTGTCTGAAGCACAGGTCTATGCATAGCGATTAGGCGTCCCCGTTTTCGAGCATTATAGGTTTTTTTTTTAATCCGTTTTCAAATAAGCTCAGACGTGGATTTTCAATATAGGTTGCTTAAAAAAACTCACTTCGAACTTATAATATATATTTAAAAATGAATACACGCTTTTCCGTTTATTTATTTATCTTATTATTTTATTAAAACTGCGAAACTCTGAATCGAATATTGCTATTACATGTTATCTCGTTATATTTTAACGGTCTGTTTTAACAATATTTACACAGAGAATATGAAACGTTTGCAACTGTTATACTCAGCGGATAATTGAATAATGCAATGATAAAATTAGTTTTTATAGAGAAATGAACGTAAATACTGTAATATTGAAATGTTATAAATATATTATTAGTCTTTTTTTAAAAATTGTGTCAAATTATATTCTCTGTTATCGGAATTAAAATATGGAAATTAGAAAAATATTTTTGTAATAACCAAGTGCGGATAACATTAAAGTTTTGTAAATATTATACGTCATTTCTTCCTTGTGATTCAAGCTGTTCTAAATACAAATTCTCTACGGTATTGAAGGTTTCTCTTGTCGGTAGAGAGAGAGAGAGAGAGAGAGAGAGAGAGAGAGAGAGAGAGAGAGTTTGGAAATGTAGTGAAAACAATTTTTGTTTTTGATTCTCTCTGTTTTGTTCGAAGAATAAATCAAGTGATGGAAGTATACTACGTCAACATTTTAAATTTGTGTTTACGCATTTTCCACCTGTTGCAAAATTATCATCAATGAGGTGTGTTAATTTAAACGATGGAAATCAATTTTGGAACATGGGCGTCGCTAATTTAATGATCGTCTCGTTTTGCACGAGTCGATCGCGAAGGTACACGACGCGCATGCATGTGCACATGCATGCACACAAATGCGAAACCGCGATGACACAAGCTTTGGTTAATCTATGCAAATGTGACTTCTGGGCGACTGTTACTCCTCGATAGTCCACTCGATAGCTCGATAAGCCATTCCGCTCGACGGACACACGACTTTAAGTATCATTCTCGGAGCGTAAGAAAAAAGAACTCAGATTGCAATGACGGTAATATTATTTTCTCGAAATAGCGATTTTAAGTTAATTTTATCACATCATGAGGAAATGTGGCAGCGCGCCGTTAATGAAGATAATTTCAGGCGCGAAATATTTGAGGTATATTGCCGCAATCTTATCGTCACATCTCCAGATCGTTAGGATATTAGATAATTTTAATGAAATCATAAAATGGGATCATAGATAATTC
>NW_017259545.1:1403347-1437996 GCF_001594045.1 Atta colombica | reverse complement strand
TATATATATATAGAGCCATAAATAATGTGAAAAAATATAAATACATTTACAGCGATTCAAATTAAATACGAGATTTCATATGATATTTCTGCTAGCTTCTGAAGCAATGAAGCTGAATAACAGATTAAATAAATCAGAATTACCTGCTTAAATCAAATAAAGTTGCGTCAAAAATAAAGTTGTGTAGCAAAAAAAAGCAAAATAAAAAAAGAGAAACATTAATAGAACGTAGTCTATGATACGTAGTCAGAAGATTTATCGTAGAGAAACCGGATAATGACATTATGACGTAAAATATTAAAAATAAAGCGCAAAAGTTTGGAATAAAAAAAATGTAACGATATTTATCGAGAAATGTGAAGTATGATTAAGTATAATCAACAAGTATGGCTAAGTGTAATGTAACCACGTTTCTCGATTGTCTCCCGCAAAATTGGCAATAAACGAGTAAATTGACAATAAGTAGAAACTCCATCTAATCCTAGTAATAAAACTTTCGGATCCAGACGCGCTATCTGCGTCTCGTCGACGCTTTTCGATTAATGCAAGTGGATTATTATCCCATGGGAAAGCGAATAAGAGTGATTAAAGCAAATTGTTTAAACCGAGTGCATCGGACAGCGTTTTATTTCACGAACTTGAACGCTAGAAAATGCTTTCTCGCTAATTACATCTTGGACATTTCCTTTATTCATCAAACTCATTACCGCGGTGAAAGAAAACAGACTTTCACGATTCCATTTGAAGTCTCAATCATTTCTTAATTGATATATTTTCTTATATTCTGCAAACGATTTTGTTTATTTAAGTCAAACGATTTTAGTGAGACAATAACATATTGATAGACAATATTAAAGTAATTTTAAAGGATCGCAGATCCAATCTGAGCTGTGTTTAGTAATCCGGTTTTTTTATAGAGTTATATCACGAGAAAATTGAGAACTATAGCATATAAAGCATATAAAAAAAAAATATTATTTCAAATTGTTTATAAGTTTTAGTCAAGAAATCTAGATAGAGAATTTTATTTATAATTTTATATTATATCGTATATATTTTGATGTATATATATATATATTTTATGTTGCATATTTTACATTTACATTTTGATTTTTATATTACACAGCAAAATTATAAATAGAATTTTTATTTTTGACTTGAATTACAAGTTATCTGAAATTCAATCAATAAAATTATGTATATGTATTACATACAAATGATAAATTATATAGATACACATTAGATATTTTGCAACATTACTATAGAATGTATTTTAAAAGCTTGTTCTGAGGATTAATTAAAATCAAAAGTGTTATTGCAAAAGTAAATTGTAAAATTGAGTTTTATTTGTTACGTAAACGTTTGATTTGACATGCTATAATATAGTCAATCAAAATTGATATTTGACATATATTTATATTTTGTAACGATAACATTGCGACAAATTGGCTGACACACGCCGCGTGATGCATATATATTTTTTTAACGATAGGCTGTGTTTACTGAAGATCATGTTCGTACAACAAGACTCGTGTATTCGAACCGCGTCTTATGTCCTCAAGTTTACCTATAGATAGACCGAGCATAATGGACGAGATCTTAGCAGGAGCGCACGCGAGCGAGCATAGAGAAAACAATTTTGATGGAGTATCTAAAAATTGAGCTAGATACAGATCTAAAAATAATTTCACTGGACTATCAAAAAAATTATGTGGAACGCTCAAACGTTGGTGACAAAAAGTTTTAATATTCCAGCAACTAATTTAAGCGTTCTACATACTTAATTATTTTGATCATCCAAATACATCATTTTGAGAACTATAGCTATGTAGCTTAAATTTTTAGATATTTTAGTAAAATTGATATTTCTGTAAGAAAACATAAATTATTGTTAGATCTTTCTTTTCTCTCCTGAACCGTTACCTTCATATATGGTAAACAGTTGATATAGATAAACAATTCAGCGACTTTTATTGAAGTCTTCTGTCTGCCGTGCGAAGTATTGCACGATCATCTTACTCTTGTAATTGCACAGTAGTAATTAACTGTTTCGTGAGTGTTGTGTGAGTGTGACGAAAGGAAATCTGAGAGAAAGAACGTCTGGAAAGCATCACCATCAACTTCATAGACACCGCCAATGCAGCGGACGAGCAATCATGAGACGAGTGATATATTATTTATTTGTTATTTTTTTGTGCGATTAAATTATTTATGACTATTTGCGCAATAGTTATTATATTGTTTTAGTTTTTAATATTAACATTAATATTAATTATTAACGATTTTACAAAATTTGGATGTACACTCGTATTTTACATATTAATGTATTTATAACAGTTTACAGTTCCGCTGCTGTGCATCAGTGAGCGACAAATTATTTTTTTATTTTTTTATTTTATACTAAAGTATTGAATCTGTGAAACAAATAACTTAAGCGTATATATGTATATATTGATTTAACAATATAAAAATGTTTTTTAAAACAGATAAATGTAATATTTAATTTATTGCTTTGAAATAAAAAGAATGGAACAGATTATATTCAATGTTTGTTCTGTAGTATACAATTTTCTGTCGATTTATTAATTGTGCACACATACATAGCTTGTAAAGAGATACTTATCAGATACTTTATCATAGCGATATATACATCGATGTCTTATACTATTCAGTTCTCTATTGCTTTCACACATTCAATTAATATTAGCCTATTCATTCAAATCTATTAATATATTAATTTTATATGTAATATGTAAAGGAAAAGAAGAGAGTACATATATGAAATATTATTTTGTTTCATTGAAATAACTTTATAGATATTCACATGACATAACTACTTTTAAACAAAAGTAGTTTATTAGTCACAAAATTATATTTATTATATTATAGGTAGAAATTCTTTGAAGATACAGAACAACAAACATAATTAATTTACAAAAAAACTGAAGAAGGAAAACATTGCGGTTATGAAATAGAAGGGAGAATCAATTAGCGTATCGTATAACTTTACATATCGAATACATGAATATATTTCGTTATCAAATTTAGCTCAATTATATCGAAAGTCACATTTATGGGTTTAAGATTGTAAAATTGCAAAATTAATATCAGTTTTTCTCAAATTACGTAAAGAGCATAATATACCTGTAAAGCTATCTATTACCTGCACAACTAAAATGTAGCTTTTACGACAACGCAGTACAACGACAACACTTACGATCAGAGAGAGTCTAGTAGATTTTGAAGAAATACAATTGTCTTCAGAATATCGCAAACTGTATGAAATGTCATGGTGTTCCATAAAATCACCTTCTTTTATTAACTGCATCAATGATGTTACATTAATACGTATTCTATAAATACAAATAATTTCATTGTAAATGCGATTTTTATCGTATAAATGAAGTTGCATTGACGAGAAATGTATTCAACTCGTGTAAGGAATTAATAATGCAAAACAAAATTGCTTTGTTAATGTCGCTTTCTGATGGCCGTACATGTCTTCAATTCGTCTAGGTTACGTTCTATTTCATGCATGATGCATCATTTAGCCTTGTTTAACATTCGGTGAACAAGAATAAATAATAGCATGCGCATCGTGCGTGAAACGGAACGCAGCCCTAGTAGCAACGATTGCATTGAAATAAGGGACGAAGTTATCGGAAACGGCCAAGACTGACATCAAATGCCATTTTCCTTGATTAAAAACAGGAAATAGTGGAAAAATATGCCGCCGGTACCGCGTTTCATTCATTCTCGACTTCGTTTGTGCAAGGTAATCTCGCAGGATGCACTCAACGAAGTATATACCATGGTAACCCGCGAAAAATGTATTTTTACCTCATTTAATGACGCGAATACGGCCTGTTTGCTCTTTTCAGCCTTGTTCATTCTGGTTTGCTTTATCTCGCGATGAAATGCACCGAGTATTGCTGATGTTATATTCATATTCTCGCTTTATACCTCGAGCTTGTCTTGTTTACGAATTATAAGTATCATACATTCATTATTGAAATAATATTGTACGTGATTAATATTTCCGATTATTTGTGGATTACTTTTTACTTGTTTATTTTTTAAAAATTATTTTTATAAATTTTATATTTGAAATTTTGTTACATTTATTTGTTGTATGTTTCTGACGATTTAATGTTTAACTGGAATAGAAAATGTTTCGTGAAAAAAAGATAAAATGGTCTTGATAAATAAATGGAGAGATTATTTTATATTCTCGCAATTTGTAAAAAATTTAAATGCAAATGTGTTATTTCAACGTTATAGTTTTTTATGCATCTGATTTGTAGTAATTATTTTGACGATTCCAAATGGTTTAACTCAAAATAGTATTTTTTAAGTAATACTTTTGTATGCGCGATTTCAATTATTTAAACGTTGCCAAACATTTTGTTATTACTGGCATCGATCAAAACATCGTATATTTGCATTTTTTTTATTCGCTATGTTTCATCGCGCATACTTTGTTAACAAACAAATATTTTTCGCTACGATAGCTTGTTCTTCCGGTAGCGGATATTATTTTCCCGCAGTAAATTATTTAGTTTTTACGTTAACGGCCGCTTTTATACGTACGCGCAGTCTACGGAACCGACGATTTATGGATTCGCGATTATTGCAAAGTTGCAAACAGCATATTGCCTCGCTGTGTTGCTGCGGCATGCAGTTTCATCGTCGCTACATCGACGTGTTAACTCACTGCCGTTGTATTTTCTGCGCTGGCGACTTTCCAGACCAGACCGTCGACGGATTCAGATTAGTTCTCCAGTTTTGACGTGAGCTACAATGGCATTGCTAACGTAAAGTCCGGACCATTACGCTACCAGCGAGGTCTGTCTGAACGCGTAAAGAACGCGTTGACAGCTTGAAGTACCTATTCTCAATCGCGACCACCGTCGTAGTAATCGCGAAACTTTATCAGAAAAAGCTTTTAGTTTCCGAGGTATTGCGAGAGTCGTATTGTGTATCAGACTACCTATAATCTATGTTCAGTTTCGGATTTTCCGAAATACATTGTTCTTGCACATTTTCATTTGCCTGCACCGCTTGAATTTTGCAATAAATTTATTGAAATATTAATTGAAGAGACGAGAATATTGAAATGTTTGTTGAAATTGTCGAATTTATCGATTGGCCAAATAATAGTGATCAAGTGGTAGAAGTCAATAATAGAAAATTGGGAATTTGAATTGTAGGACAGCATAATCTCTACCGCGCCTACTTGTAATAAATTATTGCCTGTATATGTATATGTATTTCGTACTTTGTTCTCTGTGCAACTTTGATAATTTATGGATTATCGCGGACTTGTATGGTGTGTGTTTTGCCATTAACGATTGAATTTTTGCATAATTCGGTTATCCCGAGAAATCTTGAAATAACTAACGACTTGCTTATCTAAAATAAAGCCGTATTGCAACATTATGTTGTGATTATATTGTAGTGTAATTCTCTAAAACTTTTAGGATGAATCGCACTCTGAAAAATGAAATCTTACTCTTCTAAAGTTTGAAAATCGAGCCACTCTTTTTCTAGATTGGCTAAATTTTTACTTTTTGGAATGAGATTCTATTCAAAAAAATTTAGAGAGTATATTGCAAAAAATTAATTAATAGTAAGATTAATTTTTTCTTAATAAGACTAAATCAAATAAATAAAGAATTTATTGCGAAATTAAAAAATTATTGCTCCATCGAATATTCGTTCTTCTTTTATTATAATTACGTTGATTAATTAATCAACTGAAAACAGTTGACTCTATAAACTGAATATTTCGCAAAAATATGTAAATATGCAAATTGAAAATTCTAATATTATATTTTGTTTATAAATACTAAGAAATATAATACAAAATGTAATATATACTGAATAATTTATCAAGAATTTATTTATCAAGGACGAAATAACTTGTATGAGAAACGCAAATTATTTTCTTATTGTAACAGATCTGAAAAGATCATTGGTTGAATGAAGGTGCTGCAAGATGATTAAAGATTTTACTGTAACAGTACTAATCCTTATATGAATGTGACGATGTTTATATCCGCTCAGGAAAATCCAGCAATGTCGTGGGGCGAATTATAATTTGTTATCCGACCGCCGCGGAGTTTTGTGTTACACAATCCGCCCCTCGACAGTTCGCAACCCGAAATGTTTCCGAGAGAGGTTTTCTCACAGGTTTGACGTCGCCGCGAAGTCATTACTTGCGGAGGCGTTAATCCTTGTACCGACAAGTTTTGAATACAGTCGGCTCGAGCAGAACTGGATGCGACTGCTTTTGTCGCTCTAGTTAAAAGTCATTCGAATTACTTGGCAAAGTCGAGAAACTACCACTACTAAAATGATACCTAACATTATCGTTATTATAAAGCTAACTTTAATTTCCTTAATATAGCGTTTCTCGATTACGAAATGTCAAACTTAATTTTGATATGAATGAAAGGCGAGAGAAGTATAGAGAATTTATGTACATCATTCTCTATATTTCATATATTTTTTCTTAGACACATTTTTGAATGCATAAATATTAATAAATTTAAATGTTTTAAAAGAGATTTAGATTTTAAATGCAGAATAAATCACAAGATTACTTGCTGATAATAATTCTAATAAGAAACTATATAATCTTGAAATTGTATAATCTTAGCAACAAGTAAATTTGCATTGATTATCGCGATTGTAGATTTAATTAATGATCAACATTCCTATATTTAGTCAGCATTAAAAGATTTTTAATCTCACTGTTGACGTATAACTTGTAATCCATTTTTAAAAAAGGAGTAATTTTCTTGAAATTGTTGCAAAACAGGAAGAGCCAGGTCGTCAGGTTTCTATTGTATAACATCTTTTGTTAGATGTATGTCGCATTTGTTTAATACTCATGTAATGGTATCATTTTTATTTACCAGCAACGTTCTTGTGATATAAAGACTTTTGATGAATAACGAAGACAAATCAACTTTCCATATATTTTTAATCTTATATAAATAACTAGCAATTCTAAATAGGTGTTCTTGTGCTATAAAGACTTTTGATGAATGATGAAGACAAATTTTTCCGCACATTTTCATGAAAATAAAGATTTCTAATTTAATTTCTATTTTCGCGTTTTGATGTTAAGTTTTATACATTTTAATAGCTTAATTCTATTGATTTCTATTTAGATATCCATAAGAAAATATCTATAATCAACTTATAAAATATTCTCGGTATGTATCTAATAATTATAGTAATTCTAATATTTGTAATATTTTATATATTATGCACAATTTTTTTTAATGGACGGTCGCGTTATAATTTGTGTTGTCTCGATTATCCGTTACGAACAATTGTATGCCGTGTGATACTTTCTAGGCAGCTCCCTACCTTGGCGAATTATTTAAATTGGCTGAAGTAGATTTCCTGTTTAAACAACGTGCTTATGCACGTGGGGTACACACATACATGGATGCACATAATATATACGTGCCAATTGTGTGTCATGCGATGTACTTTTATCTACATTTCCCGTTATCATAATACAACAAAATTGATATAAAATAGTCTTCTTTATCCATTGACAGTAGAAACGAATGCGTTCTATATTATTGTTAGCTTATATATGTACAACGATAAAAAAGATAATTGCAAATCAATGAGTCAGTATTGTTATTTCTTTAACGCAATTAATGCATTTATTTATTATGACACATGAGAGAAAAATTCTTTTCCCGGTAACTTTGCATCGTAATTATAAGAAACTTTAAATGCATGCACACAAAATATATCAGGATATTAAGGATTTCCAGCATTACTTTAAAACGATAATACGAATTATTTGTGACTTCTCGATCGATTGAAAATCGTATGTCTTCATGTTCACGTAAATTTATTTCGAGTTAAGTAATTCAAGAACGAAACATGTCGTGAAGGAAGTCAATTTAATGATCAATTATCATAGGATATATTCGCAACAAAAAAATCATGTACGTTGCGCGAACAAAGAAGAATTCGTTATATATCTGTATGTGTTAAGAATTTTGCGCGACTAAAAAAAAAAGAAAATTCCGATTGAAATATTCAACATTGCAAATATGCAAAAACATATTGGGAATAAAAAAAGGTTAATAAGGAAATATTTTTTTTATGTATCTCCGTTATGTAATGCACATTGAATACAAGTTACTAGTACATTCACTACAAAACACCAATAAAAGCAATAGCTACTTGTCATAAAAAGTAGCTGAGATAAAAAAAATAGGTTCATTTAATAAAATATGCATATTCATAGTGGCTTCATAAATTTTTTCGTGTATGCTGTAAGTGTAATACAGATACTGTAGATCGAACATAGTCGATTTTCCTTCCAATTTTTCGAGTCGAATTCTCTTCTTCTTCCGCTTCGCGGAAATGCGAACTACAATAAGAACATTCAGTTTATAACGAATTCGGATAAATAATTCAAAGATGGTAAAGGTTAACGAACGATGTTCGCGACTCGCTGTGCTACACGAAGGTTTCCGTGTGACGAATAAAAGAAAATTTAACGGGTATAAATCACGCTAAGGTGGTTTCTGTACAAAATCGAGTTATACTGGTTTCTCCAATAAATTAAAAGAGAATAAATGGAAAAAGAAGTCCTTGAACGGGAAGGAATAAATAACGTACGTCAGACAACAGAAAAATGTGATCCAAATCGCCGGAAAAAGAATGTTTAGTAATACATATTAGTTATATCACATCAAATTTTTTTATTTCTTTTATATTTTATTAAAATTATATAAACTTTGTCTTTATTTTCAATGACTTTGACGTATATTTCTCACAAAAATGCATCATTAATAAGAAATATTATCAAAAATATATTATCAAAAATATATTAAACGCGAATATAAAAGAAACATTATTTAAAAGAACGAATTCATACATTGCAAAATATTTATATTTTGCTGTGTTCACGTAAAAACCACTTGCACTAGTATGAAATTTTGAAAACTAGCTCATGTAATAAATTCCGCCTTCTGTTTGTTAATGATATGCCGAACAGCTAGCCGATTCGAAGTTCAACGTCGGAATACTATAGTAATAACATGTTGAAGATTACAGTATCGTGTCGTAAAGAAATTAATCTCAAGTAGCAGGATAACTAAATTGGACTTCAACGAAAAAGAACCGAATGGTATTTAATTTTGTACAATTTACTCTGAATTCTAGCGATTCTCTCATTATTTTTGCAAACCGAAGGAACTTTTTGTTCGCGATGTAATATGTTTCTATTATGATCAAATTATCCAATAACTAATTATTCGATAACACATTTTCAGAATTATTAATAATTATTAATAATTATTCAAGTTTTTTTTCTCCATAACAAACAATTAACTTTATTTAATGAATATTTTACTTTACAAGTGAAAAAAAAAAACAGAAAAAAGTGTAGAACTCAGCATATTTAACGCTGACCGGATTTCGATTAATTTGCGAAAATCTGATTAAAAAACCATACGTTTAATGATTAAATGAAATAAACACAACTCTGTGTCGATGTATTTATTCTTTTCTTTAATATGCTTTACATTGGTATTATATAATATAATAAAATAGCATAAAGCGACTATAATTCTCCGAATATATTTTATTATATAGATGGAAACGCGTCAGCATGAATTTTGATATCGTACGTGTTAAATCATTCTTTTCAGTGCAAACTTTCAATTTTTCATCGAGTCGCATGCCGGGTTTTCCATCGCAGCATTGTAGTATTTCACAATCTGCGAAACACTATTTCAGACTTCCGGAATCGCGATCGAGATTTATGTTAAAACTCAAAAGTTATTCGTTCTCGTCCGAACGTATTGCACCGTTCTCTGGATTCTGTGCATATCTCTCAACGACGATAACGGACGGCGGTTTTATTTTCGAAATGTACCACATATATGCGTACACATCTATACTACGCATCCAGTCTGTCGCGTTTGTGCGATCGCCGCGGAAGAATCGTCCGTTTCGATGTCGACGCGCACGCGTCTAGATCAGGTCAAATGTTTTCCCGTCGCAGTTGAACGACCTCGCGCATGCAAATCGGATGCAGCAGCACGTCTGCCCGATATGCAGCATAGGATGGAACATGCACGTGTGCGATCACGTGTACCATCCGTCCATCCGTCTCGATGCCGATCGTTCGTCGACCAGTCGGAGCGAGAGTTCATTATCAAAGACCCTCGAGCAAATCGCTTTTGCGCTACTCACACACGTACAATACATCATGCGTCGTGTAACGATTATCGGTCCATCGTATATATGTACGGATCGTGTCCATTGCGATTGATGAAATAATCTCTGCTGCCAGCAACCGCGTCGTCGACATGTTTCGAGGAGAACGAGATATATTTCGCATAACATCGGCCTTTCTATCGATGTGTACGATTTTCGAGGACGACTGGTCTTCAGATGAGAGTTATCGAATTTGTAACAACCAAGTATAATAAATCATTTCATGATGTAATACTTGTTGAGCAAGCACAAACGATTTCTTTATATTTTTTGTTGTCAATATATTTTTTATTTATGTCTTGCGATTTTTTTATCTTTAGTGCTTTTATAAGCGTTTCTAGAATTCGAATAAACGAGCTGAAGAGTTTTATATAGTCGTAACAAAAAATAAAGATAATACGTTATTGGAAATAAAAAAGATGTAGAAATAAAATATTGCGATGACTTTTTATTAACTTTTAGAGAGCTTCTTTTCTTCTGTGAATTTCTTTCGCAGTTTAATACAATATTGCGGAAAAGAAATCCTTGTCATTGTTATGAAACGTAATTTTTTTATGTCAAGATTTTTCAATTTTCTAAGTGAGTTTAATTCACAATAGAGATCGAAACATTTGCGACACATTACGCTGGAAAAGTAATTAGGGTGTTTGAATGGACGCCCCGCAAATATTGAAACAAGGAAGAAAAAAAGAAAGAGAGAAAGAAACTGTGTGCGTGTGTGCGTGCGTGCGTGCGTGCGTGCGTGCGTGCGTGTGTGTGAGAGAGAGAGAGAGAGAGAGAGAGAGAGAGAGAGAGAGAGAGAGAGAGAGAAGCAAAACAAGAGTTGTCGAAACGTAATTTTCAATGGAGTTAACAAGGTGGACAAGCACTTTTAATTGCCTTAAATTCCGCGCGTACGTTACTTGGATTATATGTCGACTCACTGCTATTGTGTTTGGTATTACACTGAAAGCAAACTTTGCGAATTTCCACATATTGCAGATTAGTTACAAACGAGAAAGTTGTCACAAAAATTTAAATGCGTTGATTTTATCATAATTAATATTTTCTATAACCACTTTACAAAGTGCAAATTTAATGGCACGTCATATTTTTATATTTTGCTCTATTTTACAGAACTTTTAAAAACGAATATTAATTTTTATTTTTTGCTGACTGTTTAATATTTAGTATATAATTTAATCTTTGAATGTTTTGTCGTTGTAACAAACATTTGACATACATTTTATATACTTTTAATTAGTATTTATGAATAAATATTTTAAATAAATAGAGAAACGAGATAGAGAAAGACAAAGGAGATAATAATTAACCGTAATATTCATGAGTTTATCATAGATATATGTTTTGTACGTATAAATCGTAAATCTTGCACTGGAAAAAAATATTTATTAATTTTAATACAAAAAAATTTGTTTGAATAGCTTTAAGTAAATATTTACTAAACATAAATATATTAATTAATTTATTTATACCAACTATTAATTTTATTTAATTATCATTTTTTTATTGAGTAAATATTTATTTATAAGTAAATGTTTAATACTATTCAAAAAAATATGTAAAATGATATATAGTAAATTGTTTCTCATTGTTTCTCATTTAGTTAATTAAGGGCAGATTCAAAGGTTTTTTCTCATGACACGCTCGATAACGAAGAAGATTATATACAGGGACAAAGATAGCCGATCAATAGGAAATGAGGAATTAGCAGCTAGATACAATCATTCATCTCATGTTATCGTCGTCATGCGTCTCTAATAACGGGATCAGCACAAGTGCAGGCAGGAACACGTAAAATCCTAACGCGTAAACTGGTGCATATAGTCGCAGAATGCGATGCAGGCCGATGGGATTATGAGTTGAGGACGAAACATACACACGAATTCATGTATGAATCTCGATGCTGCATGCGCGTGCTTAACAGTTAAGGGTGAATTTGCGTAGTGCTTTTGATGAGTATTCCGGAGCTCATGAATCATCCTTTCATACATATACATATTAGTAGGAACGAGTGGAACGAATTTCCCTGTTTAAGATAATTTTATGTATAGAATTATAGAAAACTAATTTGTAGAAAATTTTATCATCTATAAAAAAATCATAATAAGAGAAAATGGAATGAATTTTCATTATTTGAATATCAATTATCTGTATTAATCTGTAGATATAACATAATCTTTTTTTCGTGCAGAAACAGGAAAGTTGTTGTTGAAAAATTTTATAAAAATATTTTATTGCGATCTATTTCTTTCATTTTAAAAGGCTTTTTCAAGATAACGAAGTGACTTGTGTAAGTTACGTTCAGTTCGAATATGAGAAAAATGGAAAAGCACTTTATAGAATTGTATTACTTAGTATTATACAAACATATAAAATATTGTCGTTACTATATCATCGATATCGATATGCAACTTATCGTGTTGCAAGAATCACGGTACCTTGTAACATTTATATTAAGAGTCAACAGTTAATTTGTAGATGTTAATATTATATAGTTAACTTGTATGATTGAATTATTGCTTAAACAAATAATTCAATCATCTTTAAATTAAAGTTAAGCTTTTAGACTAAAGTTTATCTAAAAAGTTCTTAAGAAAAAGAAATTTGCTTATTGTAGATGATAATATGGGAATGAAAAAAGAGAGCGAGAGAAAAAAAGATAAATCCAAAGCGAGTAAGCTCTTACCAGTAAAGTTATCAGTTCTTTTAAGCGACAGATGCGAGTGATTAAAGAACTAATTAAAATCACGTCAGCTGGCAGTCGCATTTTTAGCGAACTCCACGGTGGTTCGTCGATAAGAAGTATCGAGCTTCCATCGCTGATGTTACACGGTCGTCGTGAAAAACGATCTCGACTCTAATTAAGTGTAGGACGGCGCTGCTGCCGGTAAGTTTAAGCACCGATTTAATCCAGTCATGCGCTATCTTGGCTATTGAAGACAAATCGCACGTTTTGTCTACCCTATTCGCTTGTAGGGAAAAAATCTTAAGCGAGATAGCAAAATCATTAGCTATCTCTTTATACCGCCGAAATAAAATTGGAGAACACGTTAGCGTAAATTAGATTACGTGTCTTGCATCAAAAAGTTTCTATCCTCATACTTGCAAAAATGGAACTTTCGAATTGATGAACTGAATAGAATTATTTGATTAACTTCTTAACTAAATTCTGTATTCGGTCAAAGCGGATCTTAGTGGTTAAATATTTCTGTGTCCGTTTCTACTAATGTAGTTTAATTTCAATCTCGGTTTAACTAATTTTTCATTTTTTTCTAGTTTTAACAACAAAAAAAGGAAGAGTAAGTTGAACTGAGATTAAAGGTAATCTATGTTGCTAGAAACGTTGCGTGAATTTTATATAATCTGATTCTGCAAATCACAATCAGAAATATTTTATAAGAAGATTATATATAAGAAATGTGTTGTTGTAAGAAGCACAGTATTATTTGCGATATAACAAGAAGAAATAGTTCTGCAATATTTGTTGAGATACTAGGAGTCTAGAAAATTAAACCTTTTCAAACGCCTCTTCACATCTTTGTGTGTACTCTACAAGTTTAATTTAGTTGAATTCTCATAAGTTTCTCCAATTTTACGGAAACTGCACAGCGACATCAGTGGACGGGGAAATATTATGATAGCAAATTTTCCAAAGCGATCAATGTTGAAGCTGCGATCACTATCGGGACTCTTCATGGACTTCGCGCAAACTTTCCGCGTTGGCTTTAATTAACAGCGAGCGTAATTGCGCTTGCTTTCAAGCTGATGTTGATTGGGGGCGTGCTGACGCGACATTTTTAATAAAGAACTCATTTTTTACAAAAGTTAGCGTCGCGTGCGCACTGGACGAAGACGAGAGGTAAATCACTCTCGCCGAATGGAACGTGGCATGTTGTTGCTTCGTTTCCATCGGCGTCCGACGCGATATGAACGTTGAGTACGTTGCCCAGAGGAGATTTTTCTCGAATTATGAAAGTTCTCGCGCTTCCGAAGATAATTAATGGCGCGGCTGTGAGAAACAATGGTGTAATCGCTCAAACCGCTGCCACGAACGAAGGAAACATCGGCGATTTCTTCCATTTTTCTCGCGCTCGCTGCGTATGTCGCTTGAAATTTTATTCGCCTTGACGGAATTGTTTCTCCCTGCTTTTCTTTCAAATCTCCTGTGGCTTTCGTCAACCATAATGACGGCTAACAATATAATTTTGTTTGCATTTGCATATTTATTTCTACAAATTTATATTCGCTTCAATTTGCTTTTGTCAAATTATATTCACATATTTAACTCGCATTTAACTCGCTTCGTTATAATCATAGTAAGCTTTATAGGATTGTATAACGCGATTTAATGAACACTACATGACGAGAAAGCAATACGATGAGCAACAAAATAAAATGAGCAAAATAAAATTTGCTTACGCAATTTAGAAGACGGAAATTCTGGCGTGAGGTCGTTAAACGCACGATCATGATATTACACGTATAATCTCATGCAATCCGCTCTTCTTAGTAGGGCTTACGAGATCGTCGTAAAATGGATTTCATAAAATCTCGTTGTGTACGCGATAACCTGATAAAATTTCGCGATTACCACGCATATAGTTTTATGAGCGAGCGCAATGCGAATGATTTTACTTATTACGCGATATCAGGCATTTTTCTCTCACGCATCGCGAATTCCACTTTTTTCACAATGTAGCAGCATAAAGAAATTATTTACACGATTTCACGGCGGAATGCAATTACCGAATTTTATGGTTGATTGATATATGACGTATTTGCTAAATTTTTCGAATTTACATGAAAGTTATGAGCATTACGAATTACTGGAGTAAGTTTACGAAATAGGTTAAAACCAAGAAATATAGAAGCGGAAGTGATGTTCTGCAATTTTTTCTAATAGTCAGCAATTCTATTCTTATGTGCCTCATTTCCTGCTAGAAACGTGCAGCGAAGCTAGCATTTAATATTTCTCGTATAATATTGAAATAGAATAAAGAAATTCATGATTTTAATCAAATTTGTATGTAAGAAGCTTTTTCAGCTTTATATCATGCTGAATTTTAAGAAGAACGAATATTCTTGTTTAATTTGTTGAATTTTTTGATAAGGAGCAATTAAGGAAAATATATAATAATAAAATTAATTTGTGCACTGAAAAAAAATATAGTCAATTTTAATGAATATTTAGTTGAATACTACCAACTAAATATTTATTAAATATAAAGATATATTTATTTGACATACAAGAAATGTTAATTTGATTTAATAATAATTCTTTTTTATTGAATTATTTACTTACTGTAAGTAAATGTTTAGTTGACAATATTGAACATTTTTTTATTAAGTAAATATTTATTTATTATAAGGAAATATTTATTAAAATTTAGTAGTTAGTACCATTTAAGCAAATATTTATTAAAATTTAGTAATTTTTTTTTCATTGTACGTAGTAAAATTGAATAATTAACGTATAATAAAACTGAATAATTAAGTCTTAATGAATCTCAAAAGCTTCGAGGATTTTGCATGATAAGAAAGTGAGATCGACCTCCAAATCATGTCAGGCGGTTAAGACCAGCAATGTTAAGTCGGCCACACTCGAAATTGGCATGTCGCCAGATGCTACATCTTGCACTTATGATACTACAAGCCACGCTTCTTGCAACATCTCAACTATATTCTTCCACAAGAATATGCACAATGTCTCTATTTATACGATATATATTTATATGTTATATGTGTAGTTTCTTACAGAATTAATATAACATTATTTAATTTTTATTAAATAATCACACTGAGAAAAAATATAATTAATTTTAATAAATATTTGCTTAAATAGTACTAACTAAATATTTCCTTATAATAAATAAATATTTACTTAATAAAGAAATGAGAGATTAAATCAAATTAATAGTTTTTATGAATAGTTTTTATGAATAGATATAGCAACTATTTAGTTAATTCTATTTAAACAAGTATTTATTGAAATTTAATACATTTTTTTAATTTAGTACATTTTTTTCAGTGTATGTATTTATGGTTTATACTGTTACATTTTATTAGATTTGGATACGGATTTGGAAAAGTTGAAAAGATCAGTGGCGAATGTTTATCTCGGATTAAGTAAAATTTTGCGACAACCGAGATATCTTTCGTTTCGATACTATGCGTATTGAAGAAGCTACACCCTGCTTATCGACCAATCCAGAAAAATGTTGAATCGCGATACAACTGATAATAACCGAACGTTTTTTATGATATCGATTGCATAAAGGTGCACAACCACCCATGTGAGAAAACGAGTATCATTCGGTCGGTGTTTATCCACTGCAAGAGTGAAGGAATTTCGATTTTTGCACTGAATTGCGATGAAAACATTCCGCGCCACTGCAACGTCGAGTCGTGTATTTTGTCTGCAACCTAGACTGGTTTTCGCTTCCTCTGATTCCTGCCTGCTATTTCCCGTACGATCTCTCTCTCTCTCTCTCTCTCTCTCTCTCTCTCTCTCTCTCTTTTGGTTCAGCACTCTCGGGGCAGCATTCAATGTTTGTTATTGAGTCTAGTTGAGCTCAAACTGTAAGTTTACGCCCAGAGCAGTCCGCCGAGAAGCCTCTGGCTGTATTCTTTCTGTTTCTATTCTTTTCCTATGTTTGTCTATACCATGCTATATAGTTCTCGATTATCCGAGTTATCCAGTTTGCATATGCATCAAATTTACATGACCTCTTGATTACTGAAAATTTTCTTTAAAACGTTATAGTATACAGATCATTTAATGGGATTAGGGGATAAGATCACGATTTTAAGATACGACTTATTCATTGAATTTAAGATTTAATTAGTCCTTAATATGTGATATAACTGCCCCTTTCTTTTATTGATTCGTTTTTTATCATAAAATTATTCGTTTTAACACCATCAATAAAACCGTGGAAACACAGAAGTGAACATTAAATGAATATTTATAATACCAAAATGAAAAAGTTCTATTTTTCTAAACGAGTATCATGAGTTAACGAAATTTCATGATAGCGCAGATAGAACGTCAACATGAGATATCGCAGGTACACGCTTCACTCGGCGTGTAGATTGTTATTGCGAAATTGCTGCTCGTTAATCCCGCAATAACAATCCCGACAATATTCACCTCGTAATGTATATACACGTGTACTATCATTTTGTTCGTCAACTTTGTGATTAATTCGAATTAATGTATGTGTGCAAGCGTCATGGTTAACGTTGCGACCATAGCGCCGATTAATTCTGTACGTTTACATTGTTTTCAGAATTTCCCGTGGGATGCTCGTCATAACGAAGTAACGATGTCGTGGCTTGTTTCCGATGGTTAGCTCCGCGTCGTATAGATAGAACATCCTCAACAGTTTCCGTCGCTATCATCGCCCATTCTGCTCGTTCTCATTCTCGTTTCACGAACGTCGTACGTACGGAATAAGAACCCGAGGTTAACCAATGGGGCGATCCATTAGGGAAAGATCGTGATTCTCTTTATAGGGCACTAGCACGCCACTTCGCGTGGCATAATACCCTATTTTTGGTTGTCTGCTTGTCCCGTAAATTTCGTCTCAGGGGTTGTTTCCGGGACGAGCAGCTGGCTCTCTTATAAGCGCAGTGCCCTTCGCACGGGGTATATTCCCGTTCTTTCCCCTCTTAATATCTCATTCCCCTCGTCCGATAATTTTTTTACATTTTTTAATATTTTTTTGTGATGTATGCTCAACAGGTTCGGCCGGCTCGGTTTCACTTGTTGATCATTGACGAGTTTTACACATAGTACACAAGCCGACTATAAATGTCTTTCTTGAGTTCACGCGAAAATCTTTATTGCACGTTCGAAGTAAAACTCTAAGTCGCTTGTCTTGACGCAAATTTTGCAAATTTTGTAACAATTCCTAGTTTATTCATACAGCAGTGTCGCGAACGGCACTGCTGTGTAAAGCGGTCCGGATAGTCTGTCTCAAAGACAAATGTAAATTGTCATTTCATTGATTTTGTGTCACGGACGGATGAAGGGAACGAAATGAATTCATACTTTGAAATATGATTATACGTCTCTATCATTTTGCACCGTGGAAGAGATTCAAGTTATCACTCGCGCCGAATTGAACCATTGTCCGTTTTGCGCCGCGCGGATTTGAGTGATAAATGGCAAATCGCAAGCTCTCTTTATCGCGAAGGGATACCTCGAAAAAGGTTGAAAAAGGCAGCTGAATGAGAACAAAAAAAGGCACTCTCCTCTCACAATTGGGCTCATAAATAACAGCATTGCAATAAATATTATCTGTCGCGATATCGCGCCTCCGAGCGACGTGACGCGTTTGCGAAAATATCTGGAAAGTGACAACGACCGAATCTCATACCGATTTCTCTCGAAACGATGGTGATTATATGACAGCACAGCGACACACAGCTCTCATCACCGCAAACGCATTATCCTTTCGATGTTCATGATAATATAACGTGACGATAACTATCGCACACAGATGCGTCGACGTTCCGTCCTGTCGATGCTCGGTTAGGTCATCGGCACGTTGCGATCTCGATCCGATTAATCGAGTCCCGGATACGATGTAATCGCGTAATTAGGTTGATAACTGCAATGTAGCCTGGTTGCGCGACATCGAGGCAGCAGAGGGTCTTCTCGTCTTTCACTATTCATTAATTCCGCAATGTAATATCTGTATTATATTAGTCGCTATTTCTTTTACCTTCGTCTGATTCTTTAATTAATTTGACATTGATATTTTATCCATTCATTGTACAATAGATGTGAAGGAAATAAATATTATATAACAAAAAAAATTGGAGATACGATAGAAGTCATAAATAAAAAAACTGCAGAGATTTTCGAAGAATTTTAATGAGCCAAATCGATTGAAATATATCTTCAATATATCTTCATGAATTTATACATCTGTGTATGTTTGCGTCATTATTACATAATAGTTTGATACAAAATAAGAATCGACTGGGTAAATAATTTTCTTATATTGAGTAAAATTTTTTTATTAATATATCTTTCTCACTGAAAGATACAACAGAATTTAAGTAACATAAGAAATATTTAATTTTTTACTGCGTTTCACATTCTTCAAAAAGACAGTAATTTTTTATCTGAGGATGACTTAATCTCGTAGCCGAAACATATTATGCGAATTTTTGTAATGTGAAGATATGTAAAATATAAAATAATTGGTTTTTTCTTCAATATATGTAACTTTTTAATTTTAATTTTATACTATAATTTTACTTTTATTGCTCTGTTGATACATTAATTCTGTTAACATAAGAAAATTATTTATTCGGTGGGTTCTAATAGGACTTATTTTTTGTATCAAGATATTTTTTTCTCTCGGTGCCTAGTTTAGTTTTTGTCATTTCTTGTTTAACGAACAGCAATGGGGACCACTTTACTCTTTAGTTGTACCTCGGTAGACAGTTAAAGTTAATAGCGAAAACGCGCATAACGCTTACAGCACGATACGGCGGCGTTCAGCCGCATCGTAAACTACATTTTCGGTCTAGCTGTATGCACGAATGCAGCTTCTGCCTATCGTTCCACACTAAATTTCGTGTCCGTTATGCCCGTTATCGACCATGTCGTCGCGGCTTAACAATAATTGGTTTTTGAATCTCGGTAACACACGTGTTACAACCGAGCAGCTTCCCCTTCGCTCCCGAAGGGAAAATCTAATCGCCGGCTTTCAATCCAGGTCGGATCTGTAGCGGAGCACCAATATGATGCTCGGATATAATCACGTGCTCTCTTATTGATGAAAAAATAAAATTTCCATTCCTGGACATCGCATCAAATTGGATTTGCAATCTCGCGATATCATGTGGCGTAAAATATTATGGAGTTACAGATTATGTAACGGAGTTACATATTTCTTGTTTATTTGAAACATCAACGTTCAATAGATCCGATTTAATAGATTGATTTAATAGGACTTTAATCCGATTTTATCATGTTTAATAAAATTGAAATATAGCATATTGTTGAAGGACTGACAATAACGCGCATGAAAAATATGTTCGATAGATATAAATACGAATATAGAATACAGAAAAACCGGGGATTTTGTTTCTGTTTTATCAAGAATTCGCATTTGAAAGACAAAATATTACATTATGATGCTTATAACAATTCATGGAGTGTTAAACTTTTTTCTAGAATTAAAGAATTAGAATGATAAATTAGTAAAATTGTTTGAGAGCCTATCACTTTGATTAAATCTTGTGCACTTCAGCTTATTTTAGGAATTGAGGCTTTTCCTCCTTCGTTGATCGAAAGAAGAATCCTTAAAGAATTGTTCGTCTCGAGATAGATAAGTGTTCCGAACTCCTCGGAACTGGAAACTAAGTTTAATGTTACAGTTGGGAATTGAAAGTTCTTAATGGACTTCTGTTGAATGAGTTTAAATACGATTTCGGGGTCGATGATCGAAAATGCACCCGAATACTCACCGCGAAGCGGTTGATCGAATCGTCACCTGCATGCCACGGCAATATCTACGATGGATATATACCATTGACCGCTTGCTATGCCCATTTTGACTGTATTTCAACGGGAATTATCAATCGTCGCGATTAATTAAGTTAACCTAATTAAGACCACAGAGAATGATGGCCAACGAGTTTGAAAACAATTATTGCGTTACATTTTCAATTATCACGCGGGCAGCGATTATTGCAAACCATTTTGCCATTTGAGTATTATCTGCAATCGCTTTTTTTAAATATAAATATAATAACATTGATGAGCAATGACTAAGTGGTGCTGTAATGTAAATGGTGCATATTATATATATGGCAATGATATCTTTGAATATTTTTACGTTCACTAACTAATTGGCACATAAATTATAATCATTTGGTTTGAAACGAATCGGCTAATAATTATTTTTACTTGCGATTGTTATCGATATCTCAATGTCTGCTTTATATGTCGATTAAATAGCCAAGTGATTTACGAAACCACCGACTATAACTCGCGCGCTTTAGATAAGTACATTAACATTGCAACAATATTTATAGTCGTTCTGCTGATAACTGGCTGTGCCACATACATGCTCTGCAAATATTGAGTATAAATAGATTGGATTGTTAAAGTTTCACTTACAGAATTTGCAGATAAATATCGTCATATATATGTTTCATGATAGAGAGAAAGAGAGAGAGAAGGGTTTATTCAATAATTATATATTTTTTAAGTCATTAGGATATTGACATTTTAGATAATAGCAATTTTACTAACATAACATATAATAACAGTTTCGTAAAATTCGCGAAGAATCCCTCCCTTGTTTTGTATTAGAAAGCGTTTGCGACTCTGCAAAGCCACCGTTAGTGGAGTTCCATTGAAGCAGGAAATTACATTACATGGACAAACCGGAAATAACACGACGAAGCGATCCACTTGGATGTACCGATGTAGCGCTTCCATAAGGAAGGAAATCCTGTCTCCCTGATTCGTGATATTCGCCAACATTCGCGTTTTATCAGTGTAAATCTGGGCAACAAGATATCTATATACAAAAGGAGACTAGCGTTGCGATCGTAGATCTGTGAGAAAAAAATAGTGTTGTCGTTTAAATACAGAATTTCTTTAATTTTTTAGTATTATATGAGATGCGTTCCATTAGGCGCTTCATGAGGCGCTAACATTCATGAGCATCACTTGTTCTTGTTTAATATTTGATAAATAACAAGGACGAAATAATTCCAAGAGCAGTGAGCAACAAATGGAACGCAGCTATGATATTCTTTTACAAATAATAATTAATAGTATCTAAATTTATATAAGAAAATTACGCGTTTTGTTATTATGATGAGCTGTTCTTCAACTCGCGCTTCGTGTAATACATAATGTGGTTGTAATGTAGATCTCTTCTATTTTTCAGGTGAGTATGTCTACAGCCCGAACTTTTTAAGTCGCGCATAGTGTGCATCCTGAGAATTCTTTCGTGAGTGCCATAGAAAAATTTTTCAAGAGGTGAGTCACGCGTATACGACATATCTTCATCCTCCAGCGTATATCGTTGGCACGTACATCCGTTTACTAAATGCAAGCCGTTCTTTTATAAGAGATTGCTTTTATCTCGTGTCCTCCGAGAACGACTATTTAATTCGCGAACTTTCGCGAAGTAAACCTTGTTAGAATAGGAAATCCACAAAGAACATTTGTACAGAAGTCCATCGAGAAGATGGCTAAAGTTACGTTCGACAATATTTGGGATAACTTTGCAACTTTATATAATATTATGATAACAATATTATAACAATATATCTAATACAATTTTATATGGCACAGGTAACGAAGTGAAATTTCTACTTAATTTAAATAATTTAATTGGAATATAATTACAATGTTTCTCTACAGTTATACGAAAGAAAGTTTTTATTGAAATAGCTAAAAATTTAGCTAGATACAAATTTGGAAATAATTTCATTTGGAACATTAATTAAAATAATAATTTCCAGGACGCTTAAACTAGCCGCTAATGAATGCCGTTAAAACTTTTTGTAGCATATCATCAATGTTTAACCGTTTTACGTAGTTACTTCGATGGTGGAAAAACAAAATTATTTTCAATTCTATATTTAGTTAAATTTTTACATTTTTACTTCATCAAAGCCATATTTTCCATGTATGAATGTATCACTAATATAACGTTATCTCGTGTGTCCAAAAACTCAATTTAGTATAACATTGAAATAATCTTTGTCGAAGATGCCGACAAACATCGCGATTGTTCCCATTACTCGGAAATCCTACAAAAATACGAGTATAGAATGGAAAGAAACGAGGAACTGTAGAACTGTGACTGACCGTAATGGCACGCCAACCCTAAAGAGATCTATCTATCTATCTATCCTAAAAAGGAAAGCGCATGAGGCAAGTGGACCGAGAAAATCGGTGTTCGCGTGGTCGCGACATGCCATTATCGAAGGGCTCAAGTGGCCCTCTATTCTTTCTTTCTTTTCTGGATTTATCGTTATCTTCCGTTGATAGCTTCTCTATCTGGTCGCGTTGATCATGAGTCTATAGGTGCTAGAACTATCCCCACAAGACAACGGGATATAAAACGTTCCGTATGGTGTAAAGCCTTCACAACGAGAACATTTCTAAGAACAAATTGTGCTCATTCTTCGGCATTCGGGCTGTTCGACCGTTTATACTAGAGATATTTATTTGGAAATACCGAAGAAACTTCGTTAAATATTTGCGCTTGCAAACGTACGTTCTACCGAAATAAACTCGCAAAAGAATTTTCGCAAATATTTTAGGAAGTTGAACAAGTATTTATTTCATCGATTATTATTTATTTCTAATAAATTGAATGTCAGAAAAATATTAATTAATTCTTCAGACTTTTATATTTTTTCAGTTTTAACTGTGTTTTTTTTGATATTTTTTTTCCAAGTTCAACGAGTTGCTCATCACGGATAGATGAATAAATATAAAACATGGCAAATATTTTGTAAATATGATGAGTTTATTTAGCGCGAAGCTTACAAACTGGAGCTCCAAACTGGAGCTTTTTCTGAAATACGTGAATAATAATTTACGAGATTTAAAAAGGCAATAAAATATATGTATAAAGTATTAATAAAATAGTATCGGTGATACAGTTTTGATAATCACGTGAACTTAAAGAACACTTGCAGTAGAGAGATTTCTTTTAGAGAGGAAATTCTAGGTTTATGATCGGCGTCACTTCATTAGAGAGTCAAAATTTCACGGAAATTGCACATGCGAAATTCCTTTCAACTATCTTAACGCGCGAAAACGTCATTCAAGTTCGTCTTAAAAGCTAACGGAGTTGTAATGCTGAGATTGTAATGTTTTAAAAAACATTTACGTTTTGCTTGTCTTTTCTTTTTCGTGTCTTTTAACTACACATTTTAGCATTTATTTTAAAAATAACATACGTCAGACATTAAAGTTTATTTTACAAATTATTCTGTACGTTTCAAAGATTTACACGCTTCGTTTGTGTTCGTTTTATATTTTTGTATATTTTTTATTGATTAAACGCCAATCTCTCTTTCTAAACTTATTAAAAAATAACAAGTAAATGACAAGTAAAGGAAAATCTTCGAAAAAGAGAAGAATGGACAAAGGTCATTTCTTTTTGTCATTTAACTAGGAGAAAGATGAAGATCGTCCGAAGCGCGCGCAATTACTTAGGTCAACCTCAAGTCGTACCCTTTTCAAACGATCACTTCATTTAGACATACACTTTCTCTTCTGCCTTTCCCTCGGGCACTTTTACGATGAAAAATATACCGAGATGAAACACCCGAAGAGGAAATTTTCAGTTTACTCATGGCGTGTTTAGCCTACACGATTAACATGAAGATACAGCAAAATTCTGCCGTTATCCAAAATATAGAATATTTTCAACTATGAAAATATTTATAAATATTTTCCATCCTCAGCTAATCGCGTTATTTTTTATGCGTTGCGACAGAAATTTTCAAATACGATTTTGCTTTATATTGCAAAGAATTGTACAAGTATTACAATCGAAAATCAAAAACGCATGCTCGCAAAACCATAAATTGTCGTAGATGCCATGCGCATGCTGCATCATAGATATATCTCTTCAGGAATCTTCTCGAGCGTGATGCTGCGTCTCGTAGATACGGTAAGACGCGCGGCGGGGAGAAAATCAAATGGTGGAAACATTCCAGTGGTTGAGAGCGAAATGTAATTCCACGGAGATCATGTTCGCGGCGTTTACAGGGACATGTATTCGCCCTGAGGAGGATGCTGAGCTACCGCGTCCCAACGCGGTAACTGAGATTCTATTTCGAGGGCTTCGCTTCTCTCTCTCTCTCTCTCTCTCTCCCCATCTCCTCGCGTTTCTTGATTAAAAGTGCCGGCTGAGGAAAATTGCAGGCAGCGTCAGGTCCCGTCCTCCCTGACGTCGTAACGCGACTGTTTGTTCGTTTTATCAGATCTTCGCGAAAACATACTTTTACTCGTGATAAGACAGAAGCCTTATTAGCGTCATATTCTTGGTAAAATATATATTTTTTTTTCAGATGCGATTTTTAGCTGCTATTCTAACAGCATATGACATATAATTTGTCGGAATTCGCCGGAAAAGCGGAGGTTTCAAAATATTTAGCGTACTCCTGGGAGTCGGAGGCGAAAGTAAATAGAATTATAAGATCATACTTTCACATGTTACTAAGAACACTAGAGGGAAAACGGTGTTGATTGAGCGCTTTATGACGCGAGGAGTTAACTATTTCAAGCGTGTACGCTCGGGTGAATAGCGTCGAGCCGTCTATTTCAACGCACAGATCTCGATTCGACGAGGAACTGGCGAATAAGAGCTAGGAGGGCTATGAATACATTCGTACCACACGTTCAGAACGTGCCGCAACAGAAGAAACGTGGTCCGCCAGCTGTTCTCATTGCATGTACATTCACCTTATTACGCGAACGCGAGAGATTTTCTGTGGATCACGGCTAGATCACGTGCACTTTATTCAGCATGCGAGAACGTCGCGAGAATTGTTACATTAGACAGAATCGTAATTAAATTATTCTACGGAGAATTATACGGAGAATACCGCAGTAAATAGCCACGAGCGATGATGTCTTGTTATCAGAGGAATCTGGATTTCAACTTTATTAGTTACTCATTTTATTTAAAGTGATATGATAAAGATATGATCGTTGTCCGCAATTATTCATTTATTTATCTATTTGACTGTTCTCTTTGAATTTATATTGGAATGTCAATGACATTCTAGCACTCAGTTTGAATGTCCTAAAAATTTTAATGATCTGACAAAATTATTTTCAAATCTGTATCTAACTAAATTTTTGAATACTTCAGTAAAATCGTTTCCTCCGTATAGGTCGATTTTTTAAGTTTTTGCTTCTAGATTATATTCTAGATTATATTAGTATTTATAAATTATAAAGAATTTTTGTGTGAACTTGCGTACTTTTATCGCGCGCATTTATTTAGCATAATTTATCTTTATTGCATGTCATCCATTTCAAATATATTTTCGAATACCTGAATGTACTTCATTCGAGCATGCAAATTTGTGCCGCAGTTGTGTGTAGAAACACGGCCCAGATGATATATTATAGACTACAAAAAAATTGCCGATTTACTTGAGTTTACTTGCGATCGTAACATTCTCTCGAAAATCCTTCCGTCATATAAACAACACAGAAAATCGTATGACAACATATTTTGCGGTCGCGAGCCGTACTCTGTATCTGAAAACGTTCTACGCCTCGGTATAAGGGGCGCAATAATTTCTCTGTAAATGGGTGTAGCGGCTGATAATATCTTCAAGTGTGGTTGTAAATCATAACGAAAGTCGAGAACGTGAAGTAAATGGAAACTATCTTATCCCGTTATCAATTTTCGGGCTGTCAACCGCATTTCTGTTATCGAGATTCGCTCGCTCCTATCGATTATCTTGCACAATTCTCTTGCAGTTATTCTTGCGATGATTCGTTCGAGGAACGACAGATTGTGGTTCTAATTACTTATCAAAAGAATATTGATGCAATCGTCTTGAGCATTTTATCGTGAAGTTTTGATCATGTCTACGATTTAATTACGGTTTGCTTGTGAGTTACGCGATTAAACAGAGTGTAAATAATAATTTCTGTTATAATGTACTTTGCAAACTCTCTCAATAATAGTAATCAATTTCCGTTTCTCTTAAGCATACGCGTGAGCAAATATTTCTCGACGCGAGTTAGTCGAGAGATTTCAATTTCCTCGCAAAATACTCCCATTACACGCCGAATAGGTTCTTGTACGAAGAGTGTAAACACCTATATAAGACAACGAAAAGGAGATGCAGCCACTATTTCTGCAATATTACAAAGTTCCTCTGATCTACCTTCCCGAGCTTATAGTTGGCAATCGTAGTGAAATGCGAGAAGGAATCGAGGATCGACGCAAGTAAGGGCGCCGAGGGAAAAGGCAGAGATAGAAGGAGAACAAGCAAGATACTACGGCAATAGAACGGAACATCTGCACGGACGAACGACTCTCGGATACGAATCAGCTCAAGACGATTAAGAACCTGAAAGGGTAAGAGGAAGAGAGAAGGATGGCGATCAGCAGATTGAGTAGGTGGTCCTGATCGAGATCGGAGTTGCTTTAGATCGGAATCCGTTGCTTCGGGTCGTTGACTCTAACTATTGCGATTAATATTAAAGTCTGATTTATCGTTGCTTTTAATCTTCGCTTATTTCCATTTAGTTTTTCTGTTCATCCATTATTCCGTATGTCGTATAACGTTATTAATAACCATAACGTGTGACACATTTCCATTTATTATATTCATTTTCAACACATAGTGGCAATTAATTGTACGTTTTATCTTTTAAATTATATTTTATTTATCAATCTTATTGCTCCGTAAAGACTCGTCTCTATTGAAGTTCGTGTCGATGAAGATCGTGCCGATCAATTTCAGTAGAGATAAGCCTTAACGAAACTCTGATGTACTATAACTTCAATGTATCGTAATTCTGTATTGAGAAGGTGGCTATGTTGGCTATCGAAGATCGGAGCAGTACATACACTTTGGCCGCTATTCAATTTCTTACGTTCGAGTTTCTTGAGATCTCTCACATCTCCTCCAACCCGAAACTTTTCAGACACGTGCCCAGGATCTGGGATGCTGCACGTTCTCTCAGCGCGGAGTGCTCATTTCTCTTCGTCTTCGATCTAGCGGCATCGAGTCCCGTTTGATGCCTAGAATCGAATGGCAGATGTCTTTTCGAATTCTCCTTCGAGAGCGTCTCAGGTTGCCTCTGACTTTCTCACGCCGTATTTTATGTCATTCGCCATTAACCGCGTTACACCTTCTGTCTCGGTTGGTTACACATATCGCGCAGTGTCACGACATGAAATTTAGTATCGCAAAAAAATTGACAGCTCTTTTGAAATTGAATAACGAGAATATAGCTACATTCTTAATTTATCAATAAATTTTTGTACATCTGACGTAACTGACAATAGATAAAATAATCTGTTTATATATTATATATATAAAAACATAGAAAAATATACAAATATGTAAATATATAATACATATTCAAGTATGTAAAGAATAATAAATTATTTATAGGCAAAAAAAAAAACATTTTGAAACATAAAATTAATTGATAAATTAATTGATAAATTGTTTTATTAATAAAAAATAAAAAAACAAAAAAAAATGAAAACGAAATTATAAATCAGCATAATTTGTAAGCTATCTTGTCAGCTATAACAAGATTTTAAATTTCTACAATGATTCTCTGATTAGTCAAGATATTTCCATAATGTTTAGTAATGATTTAATAAAATCTAAAGATGATAAAGATCATTTAAATATGATTTACGCTGGAATATATTAATGTACAAGTGATATTTTTTATTAATTTCGGATTACAAAGTCTAGAAAATTCGAGATTTTATTCTCTGTTTCGAGTCTTTGATATGTGACGAAGCTGGCGAAGTGAATTTCGAGATGATACCAGCGAACGTTAATTACTACAGAATGTTTTCGAAATGTAATCAGCTGTGTTGGGTGAAAGTAGTCGGTTGACCTATATATGTGCAGAATCTTCCTCGTGGGAGGCAACTTAAAGTGCACTTTGGACTTTAATGATGGCTCTTTCCAATCTGTCATATTACGTCATTTCGATTTTCTCTTTCGTGAAAAAATATACACAAGATTCACAGATAGAATATCGAAGAGGCATTTAATCTTTTAATTTGAGGACAGCTTCTCTCAACCCTTGCCAATCGTTATTTATTTTTCTAATTTCTATGAATTTAGATAATATACAAAATAAAAGAAATTATTACAAAATTACAAAAACTGATTCACGGTTTTCAAATCTTTTTGAACAATTTTTTTTTAATAATCTATGATTATTTCGCCACAAGGTATATAAATGTGTACCGGAATATATTCAGCAAAATTTAATTTTGTTTGCATTGTGAGTGCGTTTGATATTTTCGTTTGAATTAAATGAACAAAACGAATTCACGATTTAATGCAGTAACGCTACAGCGATTGTAAAATTATTTGTTTCTCTTGTGCCTGCACATTCTCCCGCTTCCCCTCGCTCCGTTTATGAAAGACGTAAATCAGATTTAGTCGTTCTTCGAAAGCGAATATTATACTCAGGAATGTATGTAGCATATCCTTTATATCCCTCAAATCTTGCCAAGCCTCAAATCTTGCGGTGGAGGCAGCGTTGAGTCTGCTATCGATTGAATGCGAAATATGCTTCGTTGCGTAAACGCCTGTCCTTTACTACGGGACCTTCATTTGACCAAGGAAGCAATATACAAAGAAGGAGGGAGGAGGGGGAGGGGGAGAGAGAGAGAGAGAGAGAGAGAAATATTTTATCGAGAAGTAATTCTCTTTGATATCTATTGATATAAAAGGCAATGCTGCATCTAAAAATATTTTATAACAGTTAGTAATTTGCCATGACTAATGCGTTGCAGTTTAAATTAATTTAAAATAAATTCTTAACATACACGACACGATCAATAACCGATAGCATCTAAGCTTTAAATTTTAGAAATGATATCGAAAATGATCGAATTGATCTAATCTCATAATAGAAATATTAATAGATGTGATTTATATCTCAAGCTATTAGCTACGTATTACGCGAGAACCTGATTCCATTTTAAATGTTATTTTTCCAAGCATTATAACAAAGGTTTTTTCTAACAAAGATTTTTTTTCTCTTAAAAAGTAAAGTATCTCAGAGGAAGATGTGTCAATTAAGATAGAAAATGGGAGCGCGTTAGTCAAGGGCTAATTATCAAGTTACAAAGCCGTAAGTTCAAAGCCAGAGCCATTTTCGAACTCTTGAGCGAAGATTCCTTACGGCCCTATAGATTCTGATGTCGCAAGGCAGCTAGCCTTTAGAACGAGACGAAGCATCGTCCTGGGACATAGAGGAGATACGATATCATCTTGTGGAGGAGAAGGAAGAGGGAGCATCGTATGTCCTATCTGTACCCAACGGGCGACATCCTCTCAATGGCTTTGTCTAGTCTAACTCGCCCTGGGGCTCCCTTGCAAGATCAGACCCGCTGTGTTGTAAACGGCCCGTAGTTACACGCAGTCTCCTACAGTCGGCTTAGTGCGTCGTCATCCTTACTATCTCTCATCAAAGGAACGCAGCGTATTCCGTTCTTGGCGCATTTCGCCGATTAACAGAATACGTTATTTCAAGAGAAGCTCATTATACAAGCATACAAAGTTAGTTCTTCTGACTTGTAGTACGACTTGTAGATCGTTGCTTATCCCTCCCGAGTTTACTCTACCTGATAATTAAATGCGGCAACTTGATGAGGGGAAAGTGTGTCACGTTTTTGCGAGAATTAAGATAACTCATCCGGAATAAAAATTTTAAACTTTTTTAAATTTCGTCACTCGCAGAGAAATGCGTAGATTCAAAAAACTTTGCACGTCAATTTCGCGATATTGATACAATATCGCGAGGCAGTTTATTTGATATTCGCGCTACGTGACAGAGCACAGGACATTTTGATCTTCGTCATGTCCTGCTCGATGAAGCGATGCGGTAACATATCGACACGTGCAATCGCTTGCATGCATCAAGTCACGTGCGACTGATACGTTATCTATCTCTACCTTACGCGCATAGACCCTGTCTTCCTCTTCCTCCTACGTCCGAATGCTCCTACATGCTCCCGACAACCCAATTATTCGACGCTTATACCACAAACACACATGATACCATAGACAAAGCCACTGGAACGTGTTAAATGGGACTAATGTGCTTACGTATGTCCTGTTCGACCGACTGTTCCCGCGCAATCGAGTGGAATTTATGCCAAAACGATCATCTGATATTGCGACAGAATTCAAGCGAATAAATTTAAATAATGGAAAAAAACGAGATATTTCAAATTGCCATTATTTTAATCAGTTTCCAATTTCGCTCTAAAATAATTACTAATTAATTATTACGTCATAATTAAAATAATAATGTTAAATATATGCGCACATAGAAAACTTTTCATGTTTTATATATAAATTGATATGTGTCTTAATTAATTAATAATTTCAATCTACAAAATAAAATTAATTTTCTTTTGTGTGAGAGTTTATTAAGTAAAATTAAATATTAAACATGGGCTTTTATTTTAAAGGCGGCCTTTACTATTGGGTATTAAAATATGAGTGATTTAACTGGTTGTGAAGTTCGCAGAATCTCGAATATGCTTTTATCCGTAACTTTAAACTCTGTTGCCAATAGGATTTTAAAAGAATTTTTTTTTTTTTAAAAGACTGTTCCAACAAAGAACGTCTGGACTCGTTTGTTCTGTCGTCGTTAGCGAGTTAAATCGACGAGTTTATGTGGTGATGTCTGGATGCATGGATTCACTCGGGATGGCTGTTAGCGGTGAACGATAACACGATTACATCTACGTCCCGAAGTGACCGGTATAGATCAACCGCTACCTCATCTCGTACACGTAGTGCAAAATTCGTGGGTGCATCGTCGTCTAGTAGTGACGATATGTTCTCGGCAACTCGGGAATCAGGAGAGTACCTCGAAAACTACTTGGAAACTATCATTAGCTGAACGCGGATTATTCGTCGTTCTTGGTCAACCGCGGTAAAGGGAGAAACTGCAAGATAATATCTGCCGACTATAGCGTCCTCATGTATGGGCTGATAGCCAAAAATACCATTATTTCGATTGCCAAAGCAGTCACCACTGCTTTTCTGATGTTTTTTTATTTCACTCTTTGATAAATTAATCACCGATTGACGTCAGTTTTTTGCATCAACATCGTTATTTTAGATTCACTTTCTCGTGAATGGACGTTATTTAACTTGCAGATTTTTTATTTTCACAATAACAGAACAATTAGTTTGATTTACTATTAATTAAATTGAAAAATACTTTTATTATGAAAATAAAAATTTCATAAAATATACATATATTAATTTAATAGTGATTTGAATTCATCGTGATTTAATTAATTAACTTAATTAATTAACTTTTATATAGTTGCATCGATAAATTGGTTGAATAAAGAAATCCCATATACAAAGGTACGCGATTCTTATTCCAATTACTTACATATTGCCTTGAAATCTTTATTAACAGCAAGGTAATTTGCGAATTTTCAATGAGGATACTAAACTCAAGGGGTTTAACTTGTGCGATAGATTCTCAATATTAACATCGCATTAACGATGAAACAATGCAATCCATTACCTCGTCATCGACCACGACAAAGTGCGCGACGTTACATTATATTACGTCGCAGGGAAAGTTCGTAGAGCACACAATAGCACTTCTTGGCAAGTGTAATTACATAAATTAAGTTTAATCAGCACGTCGCGCGGTACTGCGACGCCCGTGAGACTAATTTCGTTTGCAACCTCGAATCGGTGCCGGGGTCGAGCTGCTACTTCCTCCAATCTCCATTGTCGTCGATTGTTTAATTACCAGCAATGTCTAATTCTGATTTATCGCTAGTATCGCGAGGCCGAATTGAAATGAGCGCCATTGTTTCAATTTGCTCTCTATCCGGTTAATTTGACATCGCTACCGAAAATTTGTTTCCTATATTTACACTTCTCGAAGCACGATATAAATTTAATATGCATTTTAATTGTGTAAAACCATTTAACATGGATTATTGATAAATTGGGAACAATTTTGCTTTACGCATAAAAGAATGATAATAGAGCTTTACATAAAAGATGAATGTAAAAGCATAAAATCTTTTAATGTTATATAAACTGTTTTTAAATTAATAACAATTTTGTAAGGGTTTTATGGCAAAAGCAAATATGGAAATACATTAATAAGGCGCTTTTGATGCATTATTATAAATGATGTATCAAAAATTGCTTTACTAATATGATTGTAGAGAATATATAATACAATATACATACAATAGAATGCAATTTTGTTTGATTGTTTTATACGATTTCAAACAACAATACCGAGATATCGATTCTGTAATTTCCGAGTGAAATTTGGTGTGATTGTGTAATTTAGCTTGCATCGCATCCTTGAATTAATGGCACATTAATTAGAATATCAATCTCATTGAATATGTAATTATTCCTTCTTCCTTTAATTTTTTTCGAGGAATGTATCGAGAAAAGATTAAAGCGATATTTCTTTCTACTTCGCAGTAAGAATCACAAAGTTTTGCATCACTTTTACGCCACTCCACTGTCATGCATTACGACACCGTATATGACTTTGGAATATGACTTTTTCAACGCGTCACATCCAGACGTCTGGACGTGATGTGTTAAAAATTACCAAGAACTATACAAGTTTTATGCTGCCATGTTTTTGGATGTGTGCTTCTCATTATCGAAATTTATTTAACAATCCTTTAAATATCTTTGAGTCTCAAATATTCAAACAGATGTATATCCTAGCATTAATAGTTGTTACATTTCGAGGCGCAATGCGTTTCTCGACGTTTTGCGGAAAGGACGTAGTTATCGTGAAGGGATTGCCTCGGATAGGAGTGACGATAGCCATTTCGTGGTGAGCCACTCGTCGGAGAATAGTCGACTCTGATTAACGACACCACAAAATTGCCGGGCTATCCAGAGTTACGTTCACTCAAGCTATAAAAATCCAGAAAAATACCCCTCGTCTGCTTAGTAATCTTTTATTCTTCTTTTGCTTTTCAGATCTTCATGTAAAAAATAGTCACTGTCAGTGAGAAAGCTTCGCCGAACAATAAAAAAATTTTTTGGACATTAATTATAAAGATTATTAAGAGAAAATTTTAAATTTTATCTATTATTAAAGCAAAATCCTTGAAACAAAGTATTTATTTAATATGATTTACCTTTATAAAATTCTTTTACTTTTCCTTCCGTGAAATTTTTGTTATAGGATCGATTCTTTGTATAAGAGAGTCATTATACTCAATGGAAAAATATTTCCGAGATAATTACATTGTACGAACAATTTATTCGTTTTTATTATTTTTTAAATCTTTTATCTTTTATTATATTTCTCAATAGAAATATGGCAAAACATAATTATTATTGTAATAATAAGCGATTAATAACAAAATACAAAAAATTGCATTCATTGAATGTTTTTAACAAAAAATTGTTTTCACAATTTCTGTTTTCATAATTTCGTATGAATATTTAATGATGTTAATAGCTAATTTGAATAGCTAATTTAAATTAATGATTTAAATAATACACATGCTCTAACATTGTCCAAAAAAATATATTATAAACATGTGTTTTGTAGTTTATTATTATTTCAAATATTAAAAATTTTGCAATGAAAAAAGTTTATAAGATATTTT
>NW_017259545.1:1388799-1403247 GCF_001594045.1 Atta colombica | reverse complement strand
ATATATACATATACACACATTACTTTGCATCTTTATTTTAATTAATTATCAAATATCTCGAAATAGATATTTTCTAATTTAATTATTTTGCATTATTATTATTATTATTATTATACGTCATATTATTTCAATATTATTAATAATTGCTTGAGAAGAAAAATTAATATATCGGATAATAGGATTAATTATTATGATGAAGAATATGTATGAATAACTATATCATCTTATAACAGCGATTATCTCTCTAACGGTGAAATAGAATACATTTTTGAAATATTATACTCTACTACGGCATTACATGGAAATAGAACATGAGCCCCTTTATCCGTTAATTCAAGCGGCCTTTAATTAGCGGGAAAGCTTAATGGTATTTTTATTCAATCGCAAAATGGAGAATTCCAAGCGTGTTCTATGTTACGCCATCAGTAGCATCGAAATGCCATTCTTGGCAAAGTTTCAAAGCCGTTTCATATATACACACACATTGCTCGTTTTGTAACAAACATATTTTATTTGGGCAATGCGCTGACTTTCGAAAGAGTTCTTGGCGTTGCATTTAAATGTCAAGGTTTTTATCCCTCGTAATATTAAATCGTGAATTGGAGCGACACGTGTGCATTTTCTAGAACGAGCGAGATTTACAACAGATAATTACGAATCTTGTCGCGATTTTGTTACCTAACTTCAAGGATCACATTCTCCCGTATCGACAAGCGCCATTTCATAGATAGTGACGAAGATCGAGATATCGGTTTGCGAAAGTGAAGATTGGATGGGGTAGGAAAAGAACAGACGGAAAGTAGAGCGAAGTTACATCCATCTTATCTGTCGATTCGTTGCCAAATGAATTCGCGACGCAATCCAATCGATCGATTAATCTTCTCGCGATGAATACCACCTTTCCCGACTCGCCTAACCATTCTTCTGAGAATTTCAAACGTCACGAAACGCGACTCTACCGATCGCTTGACGTGTAGCGTCCACATGGTGTTTTTTAATCTATGTAATGGAGCCACGTCAATAACTATGATGTGGTCAGCGCAAACATACACGATAAATGCGTATGTCGCAAATGGGTAACATTATACATAATATGCGTACTTTTGTAGTTACCGCAACGAGAGCAATTAATAACCACATGCACGGTTTCGATTCCCCGTGGTACAATTTTTCTCGTGTTAAATTAATTATGTAACGATTGTTGTCCCCTCTCTAAGTGTCGTACAAACTACAAATCGAATTTCATCAGACGTACATTCAGAGAAAAAGGTTGCTTCGATTTGAAGAAATTTTATTTGCTATTCGGTTAAAGAAAACAATTTCTGAGTGTACATTGCACACGTCTGGAACTAGCACGATATCTTGCAACAAAAAGGCGCTTTCGCATGTGCAGTACCCCTGTTGAAGAACAAAACGAAGAGCGAAACGTGAGATAAGTTGACATTATTTCAATTAAGCCGACATAAGAATCCAAAGCAATGTGATCTTATTCGACCGACGAAATCAAGGCGTTAATTGTCACTCGTTGTTACGAGAGAAATTAAGCAAGGCATAGGGAACGTAAGGTAATAATCTTACGTTTTCCACTGATTAGCTGATTCGCTTATTGCTTATTTTCTTACGTTTTTCTGTGTGTTTCTGGCTTTACACGTAGACGTAACGACAAAACCAAAGTTGTGTTCTCGCGAGTGCAACAGTGACGCTAGGAATAAAATTCCCTCCCTCCTCCTTGTCTTGTAGGAAAAAGAACAATCCCTGATCGTATCGTTGGATTGCTCGTGTTGTGCCGTATACAGCGTTACAAGAACCGAGAAGCGACCCCGATAGTTAAGCCGGCCTACACGTTCCACGTTTCGTGGATTACAAACTCGTTTTAAAGCCACGCGTGGACGAATCGGACGGACAGAATAGTTTAAATCGTGCTGGATTAACGCGCTTCTTGTGCACCACGTAAACTTTCCCGTACCGTATGTTATGTCCGTACCGAGACGAAAGCTCGAGCTGTAACGTGATCGCGGACGGATTATGTCATTCAGCTCCGACTTATCGATTATCATCCTGCTGCCTCTATTAACGTCGATCACTGCTATTGCCTTCATCGTGGCATTGGCTTCATTACAGCTGATCTTGCTCTTGTATCCTATTTCAATCATTTAGACGACTCGTCTCTAGGCTATTGGTTTATTGATTACGGTCTTGTTACAGTTAAATAAATTTGTCTATTTTTTTGCATTTTTAATGTACGCAATAATAATTATTATTATATGTTGTTATGGAATGCGAAGTATTAAGCGGAAATTTCCTGTTATGTTCATAATCTTTGCTTATTTATCGGATAATACATGCGAACGCATGATAGAATTTGCAAAATCGATGCCAATGGAATGAATTTATTTCAATATAAATCGATAATTATACGTTGCTGTTAATTAGATAGTGATTATCGTTCAGTGTGTACGACGTAAAAGTATGTTTGCTGAAGCCGGGATAATCCGAAAATAAATCACGATGCTTATTCGTGCAAAATTGGTGTTTGTCAACGACTTATCGACGTGCGCGCAATTTCGGAAGCTCTCGCACGCTCTTAGCAATTTGCCGTGGCGTCGAGCACAGCTTCGAAAATTCGTGGATTTCGCGAAGTAGAGTAGATGACGTGCGATAGCTTGGCTCCGGCGGCTGGAAAGGAGCGGAAGGGGCAAAACTCTCAAGGCTCTACGTGACCAGGATATAACGCGACAGTTTTCGAACAAACTTGGTATCCGGCGGTATTACATAGTATTACAGTGCAAATATGCAATTCATTCGCCGCAACGGCGAAACTGCAGGTCGAACTTCCATTATTGAGCGCCGTTCTCCTCGTGCCAGCACGAAACACTTTAGCTCGTGTTTAAATATGTAGCCAGCTTATTGTGGCATTCTGTTATTGAAACACTGATCTGCGTCATTAACATCGGAGCTTGTTTACTCGATACACAATATTATTTTTTTTTCTCTTAAAATTTTCTCCTCAAACGATATTCTGCTCACTCAATTGAAATTAAATTCACTCAATTGAGTAACAAAAAATTGCGTTGCCATTTAATTTTTATTCAATAATAAAGTAAACGTATCAATGCGTATCGATGTAGTCTTTGAAATGTGCGCGATCAAAAATTAAAAAGTTTTTTCGATTCCAAGTAAATAATAAAACTTTGTTAATTTGACTTTATAAGTCGATCTTCTTTGAACGGAATTTTAATCTGATGCTCAACTACTAGTATTCAACTGCAGTATTTTCACGAGATGCGAAGTACATTATCACTTTTAAATCGAACTTTAGTTAGCACAAAAGCGTTTGGTTCATTAATTTTAACTTTTCCAACAACTGTTCAATTGTGATCTCAACTGTCAGCTTCTCATGTAGCCGTACGCTTCTCAACGTAATTTGAGCCCTAAGCACAGATGCGATAACAGTATTCCGTTCTAATCAACGTACGAAGTTACATTGTCGTTAGTTGTTATAGCTTTGTCATCGTTACATGCCTCAACGTGTCTGCGCGCGATTATCAAGCATATTCATATAATATACATCCGGCCAACCTCTCTCGACGTCAGCTAATTCAATTTTCAAACGCGCACGCAAATATTCATTGTTTGCGCACGCGGGAAAGAAAGTTCATTCGTGTCTGGCATTGCTATTGATATCCGTTGGCGCTTGTCCAAATTCGGTGGTCGGTACGGTTAACAAACGGTTTTGTTCAGCGATAATCACGGCGGCCAGTCTCTGAACATTCGCGGTGCTTTATCAGCAACGTACACATCCTGCATGCGAAAGCCATGTAATGCATAATATCACCAATAGATCCTCACCAATAGATCTTAACACAGAAAGGAAATTTACAAAACCTGCTGCGAAAAAGAATAAATGAATGTTTACCTTTTACTAATTTAACAGATTTTAATCTACATCTTTTTGATATGTTAATTATTTTAGATAAATTTATATTATCTATATTTTAACTATTTCAAATTTTAGATAAATTCCACAGCTTTAACATATCCATGCAAATTTAGTTCTTCCGTTGACATGCGAAACTTTTAGCTTTTATCCGCAATCTAGGTCTTTGAACTTTATTATTTTTTCGTACTGTAAAATGTTAAAATTAAAAAAAAAACTTTTTACACACTTATGAAAATTTTAACAATTTTAAAAATTTTAACAAGAGCTTTTACCACAATAGAAGTCGGATTTTTTTTATAAATTTAAATTTATCACACAATTCATAATAAAAAATTGACTGTGCATTTAAAGTCCAATATTGCTGGCAGAAGATTAAAAACACATTTAGTAATGGGCGCATTAGAGAAGAAGAATTTGAAGATGGTGGGAAGCAGCAATCGTGACATTAACGATGCCAATTAAACGGCGTGTAATAAACGGTAACGACTTCCCTATAGCGCGTGTCGGAACGCAGGGAGTGCGGTGACATGGCGTATGGAGTATTATTTATGGATGACCGCTCTGGAGTGACGCGCACTGTCGGTGCAAATTCGAAAAGCCTCTTTCACGAGATACGGGTTCGCGTGCTCGCAATGACGAATGCACTGGTAACCATTCGGCTGCCGCGCAAATGCAGCCAATCGGAAGGGATTGCTAGCTCGTTGCATTCGCGAAGTAGAGAAAACTCGGGCGTGCGTGATGCAGTGCGCACCCCACGAACTGTTAACTCGCACTCTACCGCCTCTAACGATTTCACTCCTGGGTTCTTGTATTTCGTAAAAATAATTTCGTGCAAAAATAACTTCGACACAATAGTCGTCGCTCGGTTTTTACTTTCCTCGTTGACACCTTTGTTCCCTGCAATTAACGCAATAATAGCTCAACTTTTTATCACGATGCACTTTATACGAAATATAAACGATCTCATCTTTTATTCAATGGTTTCTTGCATGCAATACCGAGTACCGATCGTCTCAGTTCGTTAGAATTGTTTATCTTTATTACATGTGGCAATGATGTAAATCGTTTTAAAGTTTCAAATAACCTATTATATAAATAATTTTCGTCGACGACTGATATGCATTAAACAGTTTTTTCTTTTTCGATTTTTTTATTCTCTTTGTATATTTATTTTGCCATTTATCCAGAGTCGACTGCAATTGTCATCCCTTTTAAACGGTATTTTTCAATTTTTCATGATTGCGACGGAATTGTTAATTACCTTCTGTTTTGTGCAAACTCATTGTTTCTCAAATGAAGATAAAATTGTATTTTTGTGTGCACTCAGGTGTTAAATTAATAAAACTCAGCATTGCAGATAACGAAGGGTTCCGTTATTTTTCTTCGTCTCGTGATATATAACGTACTGCAACAATTTATATTGATTTGTTGCATTTCCTATTTTTAACGAATGGTCTCGCAGCATGAAGTTTAACGCGAATTATCAACATCATTTTTTAAAAATCATTTTTACTAAGCTCAAGATTAAAGATCAGTTTTTCGTATGTGCTTGCAATAAAATAATTTCTCACCGGGATGAAAGTACTTCTTGTGAATTCATTCTCACTGGTTGTCATTTGTTTATTTCCATGACCGTGTTGAAAATTTTAGAAATGCTTATCGCGATACAAGATTTACTGCGCGTGCCAGTTGCATATAGTTTCTTTTTGGCACGCCGCATCGCTGCTCCGCATTAGTTACTGGGATTTTACGTGAGCTGTCTGGATTGTCGCGCTTTCTTACGGCATCGTGAAACTTTATCTTTGCATTGAACTTTATTCACTCTTCTCTTTTTTGATTTATTTACTCAATCTCGAATTTATCCTCTTATATTTTTTTATCACTGTATCACGTTAATTTTTCCGTGGAAATATGATTTATTAAAATGAACTTTTACATTGGAGAATTGGAGAAATAAAATTATTTTTACGCGCGATGTATTATTATTTATTACTGTTATTATATCGTATTAATTCGACCGTATTATCTAATTGCACAAATTTGTGTTATATGATAAAAAATTGTCTGCTTTAGAAATTATTACGTGTGTCTGATCTCATTGTACTTAAGTTTTTTTTCAAAAAAAACTTATTTAAAAAAAAATTTATTTTATATTACTTATGTAATATTTGTCGTTAAAATTCTATAAAATAATGAATGTTTTACTGGACAGTTGTGTCATGACAAACTTACGTTGACAATACGATTATGGAATAAAATAGATAAATCGATAGTTTCTTATATTCACGATGGTCGTTATGTCGACGTATGGCATTTTGCCATTTGAAACATTACTCTTTTTCGAAGAGAACAATTTAAAATATTTTTCACCTTTGACTTGAACTCCTTCGTGAGAGAAATTGAACAATGTCGTCGGATACTCGTGAAAATATTTATTACCATAATCCTTTTCTCGGGATCAAAAAGGCATGAAGGAGAATCGATTCGAGTGGATCGAAGGACGTTGAATTTCAACAAATGTAAAAGTGGATGCCGAGTGTGAACGGACAATTTTCGAGATTTTCCATTTTCTAAGAGGAATTTAGGTCTTTAGGATTTAGAAGTCTAGATAATCAGAATTAGAGTCCTAGATAATCAGAGAAGTACGACCGATGTTACGAGTATTGATTGACCATCACAATACTCAATCATGATGTTACAAATGGCTGCCGAATGGATTAATTTTACATCGACAGCTATGTGAATTAGAACATTTTATTTACATATGATATATATGACCATTAATTTAAACTATCATTTTTTTTCATTGAATAAATATTTGTTTTCTGTAAGTAAATGTTTACTTAGTATTAATCAAAGAAATATGTGTCAGATTTAATAAATATTTTTCAATGTGTTAAGGGCGGATTTCAATCTGAAAACAATGCCTTTTTTAACTAGGAAACTTTTCCTAGTATTTATTGCGATACTGACATAAGTCAGTATCGCAATAAATACTGACATAATCGTACTTCTCTGATTATCTAAAACTTTAATAGGCACGAAAATTTGGAATATGCAATTCTCATATTAAATATACAAAATTCAGGTCAAATGTAAATTTTACGGTAATCGAATTAACGTTATTAATCAGAACCGTCATTTTCTGTTAGATGATAAAAAAGGGAAATGTTTAAAAAATGCATGAGGATATATCTCTCCCCCTTCGTTTCGTGTCAGTATTTCAGAAAGTCTACTTAAGATGAAATTTATGACAGGCCGCGTCATCCGCTCTGCATTGAAAATACCATATTTCGACGGCATAAGAACCGACGGGAAGGAAGCACACCCGGATTAATCGAGACATAGAAAGACGAAGCGACAGCGATGATCGTCGTCAAAGTATTTATGAGACGAGAAGGAAATTCTTTCTGTGCCGGAGGGTGACTGGGCCAAGAGTAGCAGTGCCATGGTGGCGCGGTAATTTGAATGAAAAAAAGGATCTGTGCGACAATAGCGGGAGAGAAAAGAGCCTTCCATTTGAATTCTCGATGTACCGTTTTCTTAATTTCGTTTCCGATCCTTGAACTCGAGCACGCTTTCTTGTGGATCCGACAGTCGAACACGCGCGGAAGAAAAGATGCAATAGATAGCCGAGCGAGGCATTAATTTATATAGATTTTCTCATGAAAAAAGGAGGAACGCAATTTCCTATTTTCGTGCGTTATGATGAAATGAAACAGCTTAGAGAAAAGAAGGCTGTACGAGACGGAACGAATCTATCGATAAAAGAGATGTCGCATAACAAGTTTTTCTCTACGATAGACACGTCCGAATTTAAAATTTAAAACAACTTTATAATTTGAGTTTTAATAAAAATCAAGCCGGGATATTAACAACGACGGGGAAACGAATAAAAGTTCCTTAATTTTTCATCGTTCGCGAGAAGAGGAGATAAAGCGAGACGGTCTTATCCCGCGCCGAGAAATCTGCGGCGCAACGAAAAATGTGCTCGCTCAAGATAGAATGGATTTATTGGATGGCCCGCTTGAGGAGCAGCTTGCGCCGGACGGACAATCGCCTATAGTCACCGTGATATTTCGCTGGAAAATAGCTTCTCGTGCTGGAAGAGCGTTGTGTTTGAAAATTTTCATTGTGAAACATATATAACACGGACCGACGAAATTGGCGTACGATTATAATCATAATACAATACGCTTTACGAAATACAATTATTCTGCTTTAATTGAACGAGATTAAATACAAAATTAATTTTTTTTTTTAAATATTGAAAGATAATTATTCTTGTATTTATCTCCATTACTATTATATTATTATACCTCTAATTTAATAATTACTTAACTGTTGTTATGCAAATTGTAAGTTATGTAATACTTGCATAATTTTATATCAAGAATCTATAGGTATACGATGATTTAAATCTCCTCCAAACTAGTTTTGACAAATTAATTAACAAATGTTAACATTCGTTGAAATCGAACGAAGTCAAATCGATTTTCTCCGTTGAGTGCACCTTGAAGAGATTAAGAGCATTGCACCCCCATTGACCGACAATGCGCTTCGTTAATCTGCTTTTATTGTTCGCTCGAAGCATCTGACGTATTCCTCGGGAAAATCTGACGTTATACACGTGTTGGTGGTGTACGCGTATGTGTGTGCGTACGCGATATTCGTCGACGAAGAAAATTTAATATTCCGAAATTACATCCGTTCGGCCGTGTGTTATATCGAGGACCGTAAATCATGCGGCGGAGAACTTAATACACCGCATAAATATCGGTCTAATAAATTTAATGAGTTTCGCGTACGCCTTTCTCGCAAATTTTTCACCGCGGAATTTACTACAAAAGGAGACAACTTTTTCAATAACCAAAAGTTGAAATTTTATATTCAGGAATGACATTAATATCGAAATATTTATATTGTCAAATCGATAGTTCTTAAACAATAAAAGTGATCTTTATCACTTTTACAAAATTATTCAATCATTCAAGCATCGAAAACGTGTGGTCTCCATTCTTTTTAATTGGCGTATTAAAGTTTAGCTCGCACTCCAGTCCGTTCGTAGAAACTGTTGCTTCCCCTCGTAACTTGGCTTCAGTTCGCCTGCCCTTTTTTCCGTTGAATTGAGAACGCGAGAGAAGAGCTTGAAATTCTTTTTCGGAACGACGAAGCTGCGCAACTAGATGATGGTAAAAGTGATTTCTACAGAAAAGTGATTCTCGTTAAAAGCCGTATTACATGAGCTTAATGAAAACTCTCTTCAATATCTTTCTCTCAGATAATATCTCGTTTGCGGCAAAAATTTTATTAGCCATATACGATATTTTTGAGAAAAACGAATTTTAATTTTTAAAGATAAAAATATTTGTAGAACATTTATACATATAGAACATTTATTACGGAAAGGATTTTTATTGACTCGATGCTAGATGGTTTTACATATTTATAGATAAATATTTAATAAAGTATTCAATTGTGCGGTTGCTATTGCGATAGAAATTGGTTTCATAGCTCATAATTTTATCATTAATTACTTCCTCGTCCTCCATTTCGTACTAAGGTTTAGGTAATCGAGGGCTGAAATACTCCGTCGAAATCGAGTGGAATTTCGCGCCCCAATTTACGTTCTCCCTCGCTTCATTTATGGATACATACCTACACGTATATACATATACATATGTACATATACGTACGTATGTACTTACATGCATGTACACCTTTGCTGAAATACAGCGACCTGTTAAATTGGGCACATTCCGCGAGGGTCGTTACCTCAAGCATAGTGAACGGAGTGGTGCGGGTTGCCTTGAAGGAAACCGTTAAAGGTTCCAAGCCAAAACTTGCCCTTACAGAGCACCTAACGTTGCTGACGTATTTCACCGGCAAAAAGACTTTTTAATTAATAACTTTGTAATTGCAAGTGATCTGTGAACGACACCCACGTTTTGACACAGATTTACTGCGATTAATAAAATTTAATTAAAACAAATAAAATAAGTTACAAAATTTTTACCGATTTTATAAAATCTCTAGACTCTAGATTCTACGAAGATATTTACTATCATTAAATGTTTGTGTATTATTTTTATAATTCCTATTATTAATCTTAAACATAAGAATTTTAATTTTTGAATGTTTATAGTGTACTGTTACTTGTGTTTTCCTTTTCATGAAAATGCGATTCTTTTTGTGACAATTACATCCTTTTCAGCAGTTTTTCGATTTATTAAGAAGTAAATTTTATTATCGCAATTAAATCTCAGCAAATGACTTACGCGAGAATGTGCTACCCCTTGACGAGCGTCGCAGTAAACGGGCAATGAAATACGGTATTAAATTAACCAGCGAAGTGAGAATGGGCCGTGATTGGTCCCATCGTACTCCGGGAATGAAGTGTCGATCCGTTATTGTCGGATCTCTGGAAAATAGAATTAGAGAAATGAAACGCGCAGCTGTCACTCTTCTTCAAGCACAAATTGTGAAAAACCAGCTTTTTTCCAAATTAAATTAATTTTCTATTTCTTGATTATTTACAATCAAAATAAATATATTTTCAGATAGCAATAGAATCAAAGAAAATTACGAAATATATTTTATAATTATGAGATTATTTATGAATTTGTGACGATTACGAAAAAATGCAATGAGATAAAAAATGAAAAAAAAACATTAAAAAAGCGATTTTATTTTATTATACTGATTATATTGATACATAATATTAGATGAATTTTATTGTTACGCTTAATTTATAATAAACAGATAGCAGTTTCCTTATAGCCTTTCGTTTTATTTAAGAAAATCGCGAAGTTGTGATAAGGGCTTACGATAGTACTGTTGCGAAGTGCAAAGTTTATGTTATCGCATGTTAATTAAAGTTCGGTGCTTCTAATTTTGTGCGAGTCCTCTTGGGAGAGAAATCTTGTGTTTACATTGAGTTCTTAGAATAGAATTTTGATACAACAACACGTCATGGCATCTCTAGAAACTTTACTCACAAACTCTAGTTACTTTAGTTATTTTCCACTTGCTTTGGGGATCTTTACGAGAAAAGTAAAAAAATACAAAAAATATAAAAAGGACAGAAAATCGATTCTGTCTTTTGCTAAAATATGCAAAAAAAAGCAAAAACCAAAACACTGATTGGGATCCAAGAATCTTAATAGATCAAATTTTCAAAGCTTTCAAACTTTCTTAGAAATTAATTTCTTCCTTATTTTAATCTGCAATCATTAAGAGCATCAAAAGACCAAGATTAATTTCTCTCTTTTCTTTTAACGCTTAGAAAATGAAACTTTTCAACGTTCTCTCTTTCGAGTCATCTCCTGATTTTCGTCCTTTCAATCGTGTTGCATTTTATTCGCGAATATTCTCTCCTTTCGTTCGCATCGTTTCTGAAACTTTCAGGCCGAAATGGATCCGCTTCAGGGGAACAACCAACTCGTACCGGCGCAATTTCAAATCGAAACTTGTCCCCTTCCTCGAGTGTTGGAGAACGACCACGAAATCAGCACTAACCGTAAGCTTTATGTGAGCGTGTATCCGCAGTACGAAGACGTAAAAGGAGAGTTTCACATCCCCACATACGAGCAATCGTCGGACGGGATAGTCGGAAAATAGTCCTCGAATGAGAGAAACGTATCGTCGGCTCTATCCGTGCGATAAAGAAAATGGAAATAGGTTGCAGCTCTTTGCGGAACGCTTCTCTCTCTCTCTCTCTCTCTCTCTCTCTCTCTCTCTCTCTCTTTTTCCCTAATATTGCAAAGTAACATAACCATTGAATACGGTCGTTTTAATAGCTTCGCCGCTCTCCAAAGAAGATCTTTTCCTATCTCTTTCAAATATTGTACGCTCTACCATTTACGTTGTCCTCATCATATTACAACTGTAAGTATTCGTTGCGATGTATTTTCCAATTATTTCTTTATAAGAAGAGCACCGATTTTTTTCGATTCTTTCCATCGTTAACTTTTACAAGTGTAATTATTATTACTAAAATGTGCAATGAGAAAAATGATTATCTTTATTTGTTACAAAGACCAAGTAAAAATATTTTCTCGGATAACACTTTTTATAGATTTATTAATTGATGCAATTCCTTGAAAATTGACAGTTATATCCAAAGTAATTTAGTAGGTAACATTTCGCCATTACATTAGTAACATTGTTAATATCAATATTGACGAAATGTCACTCTGTTACATTACGGCTTATCGCCATTGGCAGTCAGTATCATTGATCCTTGGATGAAGCTAGGCTTTACATTATTGACAAAATGTCATTTAACAGACAGTACTATATTCGCTTCCTACTTAGGCGATCAATCATTACCTAATAGATCGACAATTTACACAAACGAAATGTGTTGCGTAAAATTGTACGTCATATTGAGATGGCGGAACTGGCAAGAACTTAACGATTCATTTCACGACGAGGTCGTTTTATAAGGTATATTTCGAGACATATTTAGAACGCTCTTATATCGCGAAGTCAAGAATAGTGGAACGAATAGAAATAACGCTATTTCCCTTTTCGTTGGAAGTATAAATTGAATATATTGAATTCAACGCTTTAATTTACCTCTTTTTCTCTTTGTAATCATCACCACAGCGGTTTGGTTGTAGAAAGCAAGACAATATTTAAATACTATACACATATAAAAACATTAGAAACCACACTCGATATGATTTTTAAATGTTCAACTTTTTTCAATTTTAATTTATCAAAGGAAGATGTGTTAAAGATATGTCGCTACAATAAAAATTGTACAGATTCTGAAATTTTATGTATTTTTTATCTCGACGTTGATTTCAATTATCCGATATATTATAAGGATATGCTAATGTTATTTTTCTTACTGAGATCCCAGTTTTACGTTTTACGTTTGGCGTCTTGAATTTTTTGAATTTTCCGACAATTTCCGTCTCATTTGCAAGCTCTTTGTTCTCATTGTTTTAACATTTGAAGTATTAAAGAGCATGGAAAAATGCCTTTTTTAAAGACAACTCTCTAACTGATATCGCTATATTCGCGTACCGTGAGATATAATGGACAAAAATATGATAATACGTTAACACGACATTCTCTTTTTTCTCTCGGTTTCTCTGTTCCATATTCCATCAGATCTTTGCGAAAAGGAAAATGTTATTTCGCGTCTCGTTCTGTTTTTCTTCTTTGATAGAAGTAACTTAGGATAAGTATAGGACACTCTTACTCAAAGAGTCTGATACTTGTTTCGTGTTTATCTCGTTACTTTGGATATTGAAGGCAGTAGCCTTGAGATGCTTTCGAAAGAACCTGTGTAACGTTGTCGAATTAGAAGAAAATGCGTTCGTGTGCATTGTAAAATCCAAGAGAACGAATATTTCACGTTAATAGAATACAGTTGCAGTATTCGTATTCTATATTCATCAAGTCGGTTAAGCACCAAAGAGCTTCATTTCATCGCTATGCATCTACGCATCGCAGTTTCATGCATTTCAGCTCTTTCTCACACAGTCCCTGCTGTGCAGGAGGACTTGATTCTCCATCGAGTTACCATCTCGGATAACTTATCGTTAATTGAATCGGGACTGATAAGTCAAGCAGAGTCCCTTGCGGTTTGGATGGGCGTATGTGATCGACTGGGTGGAATAGCAAGTGGAAAATGCCTCTTGCACGAGAAAGCGCACGGCATGACAAAAGGAACGGAAGTAGGTTACAATTGCTCTCTTGCCTTCATCCTCTTTCCGCGCCGCTCTTTTCCTATTCTCGCGGGAGAGCATTACGCGGAATGGACGCTCGCGGATAAGAAGAAAAACAAAATTTTCCATCCAGCGTGTTTCTACATTTCCGATTTACTTACTGTACCGCAAGTCATTTTCGTTCAGATGAGGCACATCGGATTCTTGAAACGTGAAATTGCGAAAAAGGTACTTAATTGCAAATATAATGAATTTGCAGATTAAGGCTGTGTTCCAAAATTTACTGCCAGCACTGGAAATCTATAGTGCACGTAAAAATTATAGATTTTTAGTATTTGCAGTAAATTTCAAAACAGCCTGAAATTGAAAGATTTTGGAAGACAAGATCGTTGTTGTTATCGCAATTGATTATACTTTGCTTATCGAAAAGAACTGAGACGTTATATACAATAGAAATTTCGATGCGCGCGCGCGCGCGTATGTGTGTGTGTGTGTGTGTGTGTGTGTGTGTGTGTGTGTGTCTATATTAAATAATATAAATAGTATAAATCTAAAAAGAAACAAAAGTAAACAGTCAAATCATTGGTTTGTAATTTTTTTTATCAAATTTATAATTTATTTTTTTTGCAATATGTAATGATTAAATTGATTAATTTACTCTTTTCTTCTTTCTTTCAAAGATGTATATTTAGGAAGACGATTTTGAAGTATTTGAAAATTTAAGATTTAGATGTAGATCTGAAAATAATTTTATTGAACATTAAAGTAATTATGTAGAACGCTATAATTATATAAACGATAACGCTGCGGAAAATTTTAACATTC
>NW_017259545.1:1356829-1388699 GCF_001594045.1 Atta colombica | reverse complement strand
ATATATATATATATATAGCTAAATTTTTGGATACTTTAGCAAAACTATTTTTTTCGTGTACGTAGGTATAATTTATTTAAATAGAAATACATATCGTCAGTAGAGGTTCTATTTTATACAATATTATTATACAAAACAATTTAAATAGGAAAAAAGGATCTTTCATTAGTTAATTTTTTGCATACATTTTACAAAGCATTCAATATTTGGAAGAAGCTGTTGATGACAGTGTCGCGAGAGCGCGATATAAGTACTGTATAACACATCTAACTCTCGTACTCTGGAATTAGTTCGATAAATTTCATGAAACTTCCCGTTAGTTACACATTCGAAACTACACATCCGCACATACGTCTTACGAAATGCGAACGACGTGCGACGGTGGCGGCAGGAAATTACCTGCTCGCGATTACAACGCGAGGAAACAAACGGACGCAAGCACCACAGGGCGTGTGTCGCGTGATTGCAATCGCTCTTCAAACTCGGTGTATTCCGTGAATTACACACCCGCCCGATTGTCGCCGCGCAGTTAAATAAACTCATTAGTCACGTACGTTAATACCAACCGCTCCGCTGCTCCGACCGACGAATCATAGGGATTTTGCTCGTGAGAAATTAATTCGTCGATGTTGCTAGACGCGTATAAATCCGATATCATTATTACATAGCACAAGCGTTCTCTCTCATTTCATAGAAATTATTTTGAACTGATGGATAATTAAATGACAATTAATTTCGAAAAATCATTCAAATCGCGTAAGTCAGTTTATTTATATTTTTTTTATGTAGTTATTTAGTTGTATAAATTGGTACGAAAAACAAAAAATAATAAAAAACTAAGCGAAAAATGCATGTGTCACAATCAATACAATTTAAAATTTAAAAAAAGTTTTTTGCATAATTCATTGGATATTAATTCGCAATAATATATATTAATACACATAACAAACCAGTTTTGTTATGTTGATTTCGCTTTCGGCTTAAGTATATCGCATACACTAGCATGTTTTGTCGCGCGACTGTGGTTAATTAAAAACGTTATTAAAGTGGTGCCCATCTAATTAACGTCCGGCGCAATAATTGCAATTACCGAAGTGAAACGCAATCGCAATTTCCATTCGACTGCTTTCATTAAAACGAACGAGTGAGCATCCTCGTAGTTTCGAGTGCACTGTGTCGCATCGTCGAATCGTCCGATCACAATTTTCCATTGCGCGCTATTTCCCTCCCTGTATCGCCAACCTTTTCTACAGTCGCTCACTGTACGTTTTCTCGACCGCGCATTTCTGTCGTGATGTTCGATCTTTCGCAAGAATGGCACGCGACCGATAGCGTAAGAGAGAACGTCGAATGATACCGTCGAGTATCGATCGCAAGATGAAAACCGCGTTTCTTTCGGTTACCGCGTCGCATTCCGCGTACGCGGTTTTTCCGACGTCTCATTGCCCGGTGATTGTCCGCGTAACCTGTTTTTCTCATCACCGTGGATGCCCCGAGCTCACCTCTGCATTCGTCGAGTGCTCTATTTTCCTGACGGGTGATGGACAGACGATTTGTTTTAGTCAAGTCGGAACTGTCACTGATATCCGGCTGATTTTTCAGCTGCATCAGGTTACAACCACTTGAAAGCCCTTTATGTCTTTGTTCAGAGGCAATCGAGAATAATGTGTATTTTACTCAAGAATATAACGCATAATTTTTAAGAAAAGGCTCGCTACAAGAAGAAAGCCAATCTCTTTCCTATTTTGGAAATGAATAAAAATCTCTCTGGATATGGCGCGCTGTCTGTGAATTGAATACGTGTTAGAGAAATTGACTTAAACCTTCCAAAAGAGATTATTCTAGTTTGGGAAGATCTCCGCGATGATCACGTTGAAAATCTATGACCGATAAAAGCGATGCAGTTTGATCGATCCTTATTGTCGACCGATTATTTAGGTCAAGTAAACAGGAACTTTACGAAAGCTTTTTTTTTTTAACAAGACCATCGATTAGGTCAATCTTTGAAAAATGCCTGTGAAAGCTCAAATCGATTTTTTATCTAAAATATTTTATGACATAAATTATATATTATAATATATATAGATACTTTTTATATAGTTTTATGTAGAGAATCTGTTGACGTGGAAAAGAATATTTATTAAACAGAATTTTTTTATTCTCTCTATTATTCTAGAAAAAACCTACAGTAATAATTACACTGCGAATTTTCTGACAGATGGCAAATATATACATTTTTTTTTACAATTTATTAAAACACGTAATTTATTGAAATTCTGTTTAAGGTATACCTGCGTTACTATTTTTCTTTCCTTTAAAAGAATATTTTCATTGTATCGAATTGTCGTTATTTTGTGTTTCAATATTGATTTTCATCCGGTCAGCCTTCAATTATACTGCGCATATCGAGTTACGTATTTTTGGATTTATCGAGAATATTTCTATTGCATTGATTTAAGACTAAGTTTATTTGCAGCAGTGGAAGAAATTTACATTGAAATATTTTACTGTGCAGCTTTGTATATGTATTTATGCGAGAAAATACATCAATTAATGGAATATCAAAACATTTTTTACTTTATGTGACATGTACATGTATAAATATAATGTAATCCAATTTAATTTTTATTATTTTTATCCTGACATTCAGCAATATTAGCATTATTTATGTAAACAAATTTATAATTAATTTTACATTCTATATTTATATTGTATAAATAACTAACTTTGAATTGCTAAAATTAGCTCTCTATTATAGATGTCATCTGTTACTTCAATCGACTTTTGATTACGGATTTTGATGAAATTAATTATACGAACCGAGTAGTACAAACGCATAGCATTAATCAATGCAACCGCCACGTAGGTGACATCAAATTATCGTAATCACGTGTGATTTTGGACACACTGTGACGAAATTGACGGTCATTGTCGATCTCATCAACCGTTCGCGATCACCACTTTTATTGTTGCCAGTTTCGATAATTGTGTTCGCATTTAGTTACATCGCATCGATATGTCTCATGTATAGGAGTTTCATTACTGATGTCAATGTATATACGTATGTATATAAATTGGTGGCAAAGCCGCTTTAAGCTACTCCTAATTACATGCAAGCTATTATAATTCAAACACACTTGATATATTTCTGCATCTGCACAATCACATATGCTTGAAATTCACATATATTAAACTTATTAAACTACTCTCGTTCATTATTCATCGCGCAAAAATTTAATTTTAATATCTCGAAATACTCTTAACATTAATTATTCACTACTTCAATAATGTTACGTCAATCATAATTCAACGAGACATAATTTTCACGTTTTTGATCATTTTTTTCTTCGCAAGTTCTTTATTGCAACAGTATCATGGAAATTATGATAGAATTACAATGGAATTTACATCAATCAACGACAAAACGTAAATGTCAGAACGCTTTTTACATTTTACATGAAAATAATAATTTTGCTGAAATATCTAAAAATTCAGTTAGATACATGTCTAAAAATAATTTCATTGGACCATCAAAATAATTATATAGGTAACTCAAGCATAATGAGCAAGGCTGCAAAAAATTTTGATATTCTAGCTTGAGTGTTTTTACATAATTATTTTGGCAAGTTAAACAAAACTATATTTTCTAACTAAATAAAAATTTATTAAGACATATATTTTTAATTCGGTGGAATACATGAAAATATAATTATAGAATATGATTCGTGAGTTTATCAAGCCACAGCGGGGACGGATATTAAAGATGAATGATGCGGTGTGTTAAATGGAAGAATTACGTAAAAATGTAAAATTGATGGGGCGGTGTACAGAGCGGCGAAATATCAGATTATACACACGTATGCGCGAGAGTCGCTTGGTGTATGCTTAGCGTGGAATTCGATTTGTATGTATGAGACTTAACTTTTACGCGACGTTAAAGATAAACGGGAGAAAAACGCGGAATTCTCGGACAAGCTCGGGACTATTCTATGAAACGTTCAATTTGACGCTGAAGAAAAAGCATTTGCGGACTCGAACGTAGCTGCTTATAACCCTCGTGACACGTTCAATTTTCTCGGCACGGGTATAACATTTCTCAGCGCGATACGCGACAAGGTGCGCGTTTAAGGCGACTGCCTTTTGTACGTTAAACGAATATGACGTCTTTGATATCGCTGGTGAATGTGACAAGATGAAAACTGGCCACGTACGTACTTAACGTCTCGTACATCGTCAGAAAACTACATATGTGCCACTTTAGTTTCATAATTTCCGCTGCAACGTCGTTTCACTTAGGTGAACATTGAAAAAGTCCAAAGGAATTATATCTCCGTGAATTTATGTACATAATGGCAAATATATTATCATAAAAAGTACTCATATCTCGCGGTTAGAAAGAACGTTATGCACTCTAGCGAGATTTTAAACTGTCTTTTTTCATTTCATTTTTGTAAGAACTTATACTTTTTATATGTATATTTATACAAAACGAATATACATAAATTATTCGTAATTTTTGTTTTTAAGCACAACGAAATGTATATCTTTAACTTGATAGTGCAATATATATAGCACGTTTTTAACCTCTTTATGAATATTTATTACAAGTACAGATATGCAAATCATAAGATATCGAGTTTAATAAATACTACGATATTAAAAATCTCATTTTTTATTCTTTGTGTCATCTACACCGTACGAGTTACGAAGATGGATATCGGTAATTAAGGATCGCGAGAGTAAAAATAACAAAAGGGAAAAATGTTCGATAGAACTTATCTGTCGAACAAGTTGTTACAGGTCGTGTATTTCCATTTTTTTTTTGCACGTCCAGCCAAGAGATCCTAGACGGAGGAGGAAGTTAACAGGATTACTCGACCGGAGAAGAATCGTACTCGAGGAAATGGAGAAACTATTCCGCGGGTAGCAGATCCTTAAGGTGCGATACTTAGAGCTTAAGACCCCCGGTACAATAGCAAGGACGATTATTTTCGTTCCCGAAGTTTCGCGCGACGAAACTTGCCGTCGCATTGGCAATAATAAGAATTACGCGATGATAGACGAAACAGAACGTGCCATTCGTTTTTCTGCGCTCGCTTTACGTCCAGATTATCCGCATCTCTCATATTGTTATGAGCGCGCCATTTCATTGGGATTATTTACGAGCTCGGAGCAATTGCGCCGCGGCTAAGCATAATGGCCCGAATAAGCTCAAACAGCCGCAAACTACAATAAAAGCGCGGGATAAATGACGTCTCGCGTCTCTTTCTTCGTGAAATTTTTGCGCCCTCTCATTCATCTCGTCTGTTTGCTGAACAATTAGCACATCGTTGAGAAGTGCGTATAAATTTGAAGCAGTCTGTCAAATTTGCTAATTCATTCTCGCCTTTTTAATTAACAATTAACACCGTGGTTTTTCTTGAAATGATTATAATGATTTTTTATATGAATAGCTTGATATCGAATTTCTATTCTTTAATTTTAATAAATGTTTATAATTAGAGGATCGAATTAAGCAAAGAGTGCATATATTAGCAATATATTAGCGTTTTTTAAAAAACTTTTTCAATTCACTATTAAATGACGAACCATTTGTTGAAATTAGATGCATACATTTCAACGCTTAACATAGAAAATTTTTCGTCAGATATTGCCAACGTGACATTCAGAAATAAAAAATATTTTTTCGAAAGTTTTTATTTTTTACTTTTATTGTTTTGAAAGTGATTCATTTTATTTCAATGATAAAATATTGCTTTGATTAAAATGAGAGTAAATAAAATATATAATTTAAGTTAATTTTCATAATTTTTAAAATACTTTTACTTTGTGTCTCATTCGCTTTTTTATTTGTTTCTAAATTTTTTCGCTTCTTTTTATCTTCTCTAAAATTTTCGCAGCACTTGGAGACTCTTTATGACATACTAATGTTGTAAAATTCGACCTGCTATGTAGTAATGGAATGATGAATTTTTAAAAATAAATTTAATCTAATTACAAGAGAGAGATTACAAAGTAGCGAGAGAAATAGGATAGTTTAGATATGTCAGCTCTTTTTCTGTACGTGTTGCAAATTGATTGTCGATAAGCTCGTGAAACCTCCTACGGAGTTGCACAATTCAATTTGTACGACAAAGAGGATAGGAAACAAAAGAAACGGAAACAATTCTGGTCTTAAAGAAAGCTCGTTACAGTGTGGAAAAATAAGCTTCTTCGAACTTCAATCTAATTTCGTGCTCTTTTGGAGCCTTTAATGTTTTACGATGTATACCGAGTACGTGAAAACATTATCAATGAAGAGCTATTACACACAGGATACAGTGATATCAGATATTACGCGGACAATACGAGCCTCTCGAATTACTTCCACGTTCGACTCGACATATGTAATCTCGTCGACATTAATTGTGTGGAAAAAACGTAATACAGGCCGAGTGTAGCCAAGCGAAAGACCGTGACCATGTTCAAGACACATTAATTGAACGATTAGTCTGAACTTGACATCTGGTTCGCTGTTATCCGGCCGGTCTAACGTCCGTGATAATTGCTTAACGAACGATGCATCTCAAGTGCGTTTGTACCCTGCATGCGGCAGCTTGCGCAACTAGTCATTATCACGCAAGGATAGCTTGTAAGCGGTAACCGATAATTAATATCTGGAATGTCGAAGGAAATGACATACGTCGGTCATTATGTGAACATTCAATCTACAAACTGATGTGGGTCATTTGATTTTATCAAAAAACGGCGTCCTTAATTTCAAGGCGTCATTAATTATATCAAATTGATGTAATTGTAAATGCGTACAAAAATCATAAAAGTTTCAAATAACAAATGTTATACAATTCGTATTAAAATATATGCAAATTATGGTAAAGTGAAAAAGACATACATATTGGTATTTTTTAAAATTGAATTACTTTTCGGACACGTGCACTGGAAAAAAATCTGGTTTCATTAATTGGAATTCTAGTTGGAAATGGACAAATTAGAATTTTCTAATTGAATCTACTGCAATTCTAGTTAAGATAATCAAAATTCTGATTAATATCCTCAGACTCTTTTGATTCATTTATTTTCAACCAGAAATATTTCTTATTGCGATATTTATAAATAAAATTTGCAATTATATAAAAATAAATATGTAAAAATAAAGCCTTATTGATCTATCGATTTATCACGCAATAAGGCATCGATTAAGTCATTATTCGACGATCACGAATAATTCGTAACTGTTCATCATGATAACGAATGAGATTAATGACGGTTGGGATATCGGAATAATTCGCTATGATCGAGGGATCGCCGACCAAAATGAAATTATATGTCGACCATCGAGAAGAGCATTATCGAATTTCGATTCGGGTTGACTCCGTCCAATTTATCGTACGAGATGTCAATTAGGCAGCCGATAATTACCATCGAGGTGCATGCGCGGTTCCTCTGGAGTAGGTCAGATCAGAATAGGCGAGGAACGTAATTTACGACTTATTAAAGTAAACGTATACATCGGTACACATATATATATAGTTGCTGGTAACTCGAATAGTTACACGTGGCTTTCATACAAATGAGAACTTAAAAACGGATTATAATAAAGTAAAATTATAGAGTACAAAGTTCTCACCTTAGAAACATCCGTTAAATAAACTGTAATTTTCATATACTTAACTCGGGTTTCAAGATCGTTTGATTTGATTTTTATTGATTTCTTACGACATAATAAAGTCCTGAATATCATGTATAATTAACAATAATCGAGTATTCACCTAATATCTAATTAATTTATTTTATTTAAAAATATGCTAATGATTATTAATGCTTATTAGTTGTATTTATTTTAATCTACTTTGTTAATTTTAGGTTTTTTAAATTTTTTGTTATGTTTATTTTTCTTGATATTACAATTTCTTGATATGTAAACAACAATGTTATACTAATTTTACAACTTATAAAATAAAATTATAAATAAAATGTGATACTTTTATATTTTAAAATATTTTAATATTTAGAATATATAATCATAGAGAGAGTATTCTGTGCAGTGTAATTTACCTACCTATATATGCAAGTGATTACGTAAAACATTGTTGACATAATATTTTATCTTAAATGAAGAATTGCTCAACACGAGTGTTTACAATGCAAATCTTTTATGACAACACGAGTGTTTCTCTGACATGAAAAAATGTGTGATGAGGAACAATAAATTTTCCTAGGTACGCGTAAATATTTCGACGAGCTTGTCCGCAAACTTTCTTCGTTCTCAATTTAGAAGCTTTTGTGATTCGTAATGCAGGATGTCCACGTGAAATTTCATTTATCGTAGACCAAGTCTCGGTCAAAGCGTTGCGGGAATGAAGTTGATTTAGTTTTTAACTTGTGACACGCAACTTTGATTTTTCTTATCGTTCACTTTTCGCTCCACTCCGACAAGCTTTTTAATAGAATAAGGAATAGAGCGAATGACATTGTGTCGTAGATTTTTCGTGTAAAGATATTTCCGCTGCTGCATAGTTTTAACGTTTCACGATTGCCATTTGTTACGGCAGCTGTTGCAAATGTTACAGCAGAAACTTTAATGAAGTTTTAGCTTGCGCTAAATAATTGTCCAGTTCTTTTAACATACATTTCGATGGTTTCTATGAACGGAAGAAGCAAAAAATGAAAAAATTGAAGTTCTGTCGATTAAACGGAAGTGCAAACGCGAGAAAACCTTGGTGAAAATAAAATCAGACCCGCTCGAACATCTCCCATCGGAACACTTCGTAACTTCATTGCGCATTTGCGGAAACGAAATTGCGTTTCGTCCGTTCGTAGCGAACAATTTCGAGTCTTCTCCCTCTTTTTTTTGGTCAACATGTCCACTGCCGTGCTGAGGCTTTAGGAATTGTCCGCGGATAATTAATTCTGTTCACTGTCTCGTAAATATTCTGGCCGGCTAACTCTCTCCGGTAAAATCTCTCGACGCGAGTAAACTTCGTTACACATTATTGGAAGGAGGGAGAGCGCATGCTGTTAGTTTGTTTTTTCGATGTAACCGTGAGAAATTTGCACTTTTCTGCAACCACATCTAGAACGGACCGAAATTAAAGCGCATTGTTAGTAAGTGATTTAAATCATTCGTATATCACAAACACTATGGAATTTAGATCGAGCGAATCTACGTGAGATTGTAGAACATTTCGAAATAGATCAATATTTGTCGCATCTCACTCTACAGAGAATCCATAAATATCCCAATTAGTCCTCTGCATTTTTTTTTTCTTTATTTGTTGAACTTGCATTCACTTAGCATTAAACGGCGACCAGCTGTGCGAACAGCATAATTTTTCCGTCACGCTCGACAGAATTCGATGAATAAATCGTCGCGGCGCTTATCCATTTTAAATGCTAGTTAATTTCAACTATATTCCTGTTTTCTCCCGTCCTTTTTAAAGAGCCTTTCGTTCTGATTCAACTAAGCAGAGAGAAAATACCGAAATATAATCGTGGTTGTATTTCAGAATTAATGATATTATTTTAATTCTGTGTTGGCATTTTCGCAGTTTTGAATTTATTTCATTTTCAACATACTTCATTATCAAGCATTGATTGTACCTCGAAGTAATTAAAAATTAATTTTTAATGACAAATAAAATTATTGTTTGAATTTGCCGTTTAGTGATATTGCAATTTAGCGGCAAATTGCAATTATGAATTTATGTAAATGTTTGATTCGTAAATTGATAATTTCAATCAAATCTTTAAATTAAACATTCATTGATCAATTGTGATCACAATTTGCAATACTTGATGTGTTCTTAATATTGTATTTTAGTCTCAACGTTCTCTTATCGCGATCTTTTTTCGTTGTTTCTTTCGATTTTTCTTTTTTGAGTGTATTCCACCTCTGTGAAGTTGGCACCTCATTTTTCAAAAAGTGAAATTTTGATCAAAGTTCCGAATGCACCCCGAATAACGTTCCGGTTTAAGAAATATCGCGATTTTTCATTTGTCGAATCGAAAATTTCTAACACTCGAGGGGTGAAAATTTTTTTAAAGTTCTGGCAATTCCGTCGACAGTTCTGGGTAGCACCCCGCGAGTTCTAACGAAAGCGTTATTAACGCTCGAAGCGTTAGGACCAATGGTTTAAAAGATATCATAATTTTTTGAATATCTGATTCTGTAAAATCTGAGGGACAAAAATTTTTTTAACATTACGGCAGTTTTGTTGAGAGTTCTGGATAGCACCCCAAGAGTTCTATCAAAAGTTATTATCATTTAAGGCGCTAGGTTTAATGGTTTAGAAGATATCGCGATTTTTCGTTCTTCGTTTCGTGAAGTTAGCATCCCAAATTTTTTAATTTTTTTTTTTTATATTAATTCGTCGAAACTATTCTTAATTTTGGGCAGGAACTCCAGAATTCTTCGGGGTGCATTCGGAACTTTGACCAAAATTTCATTTTTTGAAAAATGAGGTGCCAACTTCACAGAGATGTGTATTCCGTCTTTTTCAATCATGATTTTTTTTATAAAGCCTAAAACTCTCTTATTATTAAATTATCCAAAAGAATTCTGAATTATCGAAAAATAATTCTTAATAATTATTTCTGAATAAATTTATATGTACAAATCGTTTTTTGAAGAGTGATTCAAAATTTTGTCGACTCAATAAGATTTATTCTGGTCGACGTTTCGAAATTATGCTTAAGATCATCTAGAATATAAGATTGAATTATGAATAGCATATTAATGATTATAAGTATGTATAATCATTTTTATAATTATCATTTGTATAATAAATTTGTATAACAATTTATAAAATATTTTTACTGAATTGTCAAAAAATTATGAATTATTCCTAAAAAAAAACGGATTAAAAAAATTTTTACATTCAAATTTATTCTGAAACAACGACAGTTATTAAATATTATAACAGTGCGTTTTTTGGAGGATGATTCAGGATTTATTTAACAGTTGAGTAAACGAGCATAATATTAAGATACTAAATTATGATGAAATTCATAAATAACTTTGTATAATTATTATAAAAATAATTATACGCCACATCGTTTTTGTTATTCACATAGTTGCTTTACGTAAAGTTGCTGTTACATAAGCACTTTTGACCTAGTTAAATTAATCTTCGCGAACTGAATGATTTAGCAAGTCTTTTAGGAAGATTTGGCTTCTTGACATATTCCAGTTAGCAATTATCTCGCGATAAATTACGGAATTTACTGAACATTATATTGCACTAACAAGATTTACTCGCCGCACTACGCTCGGACCGCTCGTATTTCGTAAACTTTGCTTTCGGAGTTCTCCATTCAACTCAGCTGTATTAATAAGCCGATTCTCGACTTGAGGTATTTGGTAAGAGAGAAATTTTATTTATCACGCGGCACCAACTTCGCAAAATACTTACGAAAATGCAGCCTTTTTGAACTACCCGTGTAATGACGAAGAGTAAACCGTTTTCATTTTTTCATCGTTCCTCTTTTTATGAGTATTTAATGAACTTAATGGAATAATTAAATATAGTTTGGGAAAATTGAAAATATCGGAGTACATTAATGATTTTGCTTGCATATTTAATGAACTGTCTCAGTGATTCTCTTTAGGAGAGAAAATCGCTTTTAAATATTTTAATATTTAATGTTAAAATACTTGACTTTAACATTTAATGTTAATACTTGATGTTAAATATTAATATCTAAATAGAACCATATTTATGAATACAATACATACCTATATACATATTATATATATATATATGTATATACATACCATTTTTTTATTTGAAAGTTACGAAGAAAATATTTTGTCAGCGAAAAAGTAATTTTTGTCTTGAAAATCCGGTTCTGTTTCGGAGCCGATCATTTAAACATTTACAGCTTGATCAATTAATGAAAGGTTTTCTTTTCAGAGAAATCCGATTTGACCTTTTATGCGACACATTTTCATTTTACTACTCTTTGGAAAATGGAAGTAGATTGCGTTTACTCTGTACTCTTTTCACACGTGCGTTCATCATATTCCATGCTTCGAAAGACACACGAGTTTTCAAAAACGACTATTGATCATTCGTGTGAATGTGATCGTATTTCCGTAGAACAAATACACGCGTTTTCGTGCAGTAGAACTCACAGCCATCGAACGAAGCTTATCGTCGGATTTCAACTGATTTTTCAATTTCTCCACTGGAACGCAAACTTTGTTTAGAACGGTTTCATCTTGTTTCACACTAATGAGAAACAGCACCTCGCTGCTTCAATTTATTGTATTGGATACAGATGAAGATATTTCACTCACGGCACATTTTGACCGCAAACGTTTGCGTTTCAATATTCATGAAAATATTAGAGATGTGCGATCTCCGGAACTCTTCGCCAAAAATCGATTTTTTATAAAAAGATTATTTCGAATTAGCCTCTTAAAAAAGAAGATTTTTTACAGATCGGTTTTAATTAGCTCTTTTAATTAGAAAAATTAATCTTTCTCAACATAGATTTAAAAAGATTTTTTGGAGATCGATACATCCCTAAAAAATATACGTATGTTATTAGTGGATTGGTATCTCTTCTCTCTCTCTCTCTCTCTCTCTCTCTCTCTCTCTCTCTCTCTCTGTGCCTCTCCCTTTTCTCTTTTTTTCTTTTCCATCAGGGGAAACTACTAGCTACGTGCTCAAGAGTGTATTCTGGCGACTTTCCTGTTTTCTCACCCGATTCAATTACGTTAATCGATCGATTCTCTGCAGTATAGATATGCTGAGACGTGACAGCGACACGAGGTCGCGATAGGCTCGCTATCAAGGAATTTTTCATTTTGCGTGACCTGTTTTTCTCGTCGCGCTCGAAGGTATACGAGGGAATCCCTCTTCTCTCATCGACAATATTAAAAACTTCTTTCAGCACGGGATGAATTCAAATTACACGTTCTCGCTGTAAAGCTCAAACGTACAATAATTATCGCATTGGGCAACTGTGGATACAAATAGTGCATTGCAGAACAGCAATATATAGTAGATTATAGGTATAGCTGTACGTGTCAGTGCATCGTAAACCATAGTATAGGACTAATCATGGCTCGTTTGTAACTAATTATTACGCTGTTTCTATTTCTGTTCTAACGTGAGTAAACACGCGTTAGCATTTTGTTGTTGAGCATGAGAAACGATAATTACATACGAAGTTATATATTTTCACTGTGTTACGTATTTTCACTGAATCTTCTCTCATTTGGATTAATCGTTCGATTAATTCCAGAATTAATCACATAATTTGAATGTGCGCTGCGCTTCACAATATCCTCTGGGAGAATATCAGGCGCGATTATATTTGGAATATTTGGATACATCGGCGCATCAATTATTTCGTCGTGCAGCGATATTTTATTACCGATTGCGCGAAATCTGAGCGAATCCGACGGGATTTACGAACCACGAGGATGCGTGAAAGGGGAGGATGAAGAGGACGGATATGGATCAACGCATCTCTTCCAATCTCGGTAATTAATAATTTCAATTAGCTGGAGGTAGCCGCGCCCGATCCGTTGCAGGCCGCCGTCGTATTTCAAGCAGCAAGATCGAACGGCGTAGGGAATACCTGGATTTCAATTAACCGGATTGCTGTCGCGCACCGCCGATTTATTCTGCCGCCGCAGCCCCTTGCCTGCTCGGCGGTTCTGCTCTTCTTTTTCCCGATCGGCTTTCGATTGAGAATCGATAGACACGTCTGTCCTGCTAATGTAAATTCGGGAACGTGCGCTTTTTTGTCGAAGCCCGGAAAAGCGACACGTTCCTTCCTCCCGCTGCTGCTTTTTTTTCAATATTTTAATTCTTGGTCCTTTCCTTTCTTTCACAAAATCCATTTTGCGAGAACAGTATCACGTTTTCGATGCCATTTTTTTTTCAGTTTAAAAGTAATATTTCCATTGTTTAGAAGAAATCTCCATTGTAACGTTTAATTTAAATTTATAATTTGAAATTACTTCCTCGACACACCTAGTAAACGCGCGAAATTGTAGTTTCGGTCTATTAACGCGTGAGCTAAACTCGTTACTCGTTACTAACGACATTCAGTAAATTGATATTTAATCGTTAAAAGTTCTGCCATTTCGCGTTTTTTGACCGTTACGAGGAAATAATAACGCGATTCATGTCTACGATAGGTACGCGCGACGGTTGTGCGTTAAAAGCGAAATTTGATTGGATTCGTTAAGCGGCAATTTATATACGTTACTGCAAACGTGATTAATCGCACGGTGCAAACGCGGTCAAAGTCGCGATTGAAACACGAGTATAATATTAGCGTTAACACTTTTCTCGTCACGAAAATTATAGCAGGGATATTCGGGTTTGACGGCGCCACGCGGCTCGGATTTCGTTCTCGGCGGATGTCTTCGTGCTCGCATCTCGACAGCGGGGCGCTTCATTTCGAAGCTGCATGCTTTTGTGTCGGACATGCAGTTTAATTTCGTTGTCGTTGTTATCCGTCAGTGCTTTTGAGCCGTGCCGGGTAAACTATTTTAGAAGGGCTTTGAATCTTATTCTGTCCGGAATACCCCATGCGTCCCAAGTTCCGTCGCGCAATCCTCCAGAAAATTTGCATAACGTTTTTTCATCGTAGTTATCCGCGTTGCTGGCGAATATATTACATTCGCGAAAAATTCATTTTGACGAATACAATATTAATAACGACACAGGCGAGTTACAAAAACACTGCAAAAATAGCAAAAAAAAAAAGTCTCTTTTGAACCTGGAATTTTTTTCGCATATTGTTTAAATAAAATAATATTCTTTTATTTCATACCCCCATATGAATTCGTCAATTTTTTCCGACTATATTTTTTTTTATTACAATAACAAAGCGATAACGAAACAACGAATATTTCGTACAATATTGATTTGACAAGAGAGCTCACGTTATGATTTTTGATACATAAAATTTGATTATGACACATAAAATTTGTATTCATAAAATTTGATCTTTCATAAATTAAATGCGATAGGAGCTATGCTATTTTTCTCGCGCATATATTTTCTATGTACAACGAGTAAAAGGGTAATATTTTGTAAGTAAAAGAAAATAAGGAGTAAAAGGGCCTGTAGATCCTCCTCGAAATGCAAAGTCCCTACAGGATTTTCTCGATCTTTCTCCATCTTTTCCCGTTTATCTCTTCTTCATTTTCCTGTATGTGATACTTCTCGATTTTTCGCGGAGGATTTTTACGAGGAGTTTAGCTTGAGATGACGAAAAGAAGTTTACTCTCGAAAGAAGTTAATCTAATGCGATATAATTCGATCCATGATAAATCGTGATTTATCTTAGAGCTAGGAGAGAGAGAGAGAGAGAGAGTCATATGAGAATTGTGCGAGTTTGCCGTGAACTACATTAGCACTATTTTCTTCCTTTTCATCGGCAGACATTGCTCGATTAGCGATGAAAATTCACAAGCGAACTTGTGCCACACGATTTGGAAAAGTTTATAATGTCATCTTTTTGTAGAAAAATAAATTGAATTGTGTCTGTTGAATAATATTAACAATGAATAATATTAACAATGAATTGAACATCTGAAATTCGCACATTGTTACTTGTAATGATAATGATTCAGAAAAATTATAATTAAAGCGGACATTATGTTTAAATATTATGATTGCGTTTATTGATATCACTAAATCAAGGTTTACATATTAATTTTAACATATAAATATAAGATAATCGCATTATCTTATATCTCTGTTAACTGCGTTGATTAACTCCTATCACCTTTTATTACAATTTCTTTTTATAAGAGGGATAGTTTTTGATTAGTCCGATATTTTCTGGTAATTTGCATTAGTTAGAGTAAAAGCACATATCTTTTCTCACTTGCAAGATTTTGTTAAAACATGAACGACACATTTTTATATTTAATTCTTGATTGGAGGATTTCTAATCAAGATTATAATTTCTCAACTCTCCCACGCATTCAGTTAGATTAAGTAATAGACATGTTTCCATACATTTAATTATTCTGAAAGTTACTCATGGATTCTCTCAATTATGTTCCACGTTCGTTGAAGGCACTCGCGAAATATCATTATTTTCTCTCTACATCGTTCTAAATAGGAAAAATTATTTGGTTCGGTTCATCAAATTTTTATTCTCGTTGGTTATTCGCTTCACTGAGTTTTACCGACAAAAAAAGAGAAAATAAAAATTTGCTGCACAATAACGGTTCTCTCTCTCTCTCTCTCTCTCTCTCTCTCTTTCTCTCCTTCTCTTTTGCCGAGCATACCATTGGTAGTATTCGTAACGACTGCCGGCCAAAAGGAACGGCAACATAGGTTTTATTTCCCCGCGAGTTTCCTCTCTTTTGAATCCGCGATGCGACCGGACCGTAACGCCAATTACGCGGTCGGTTTCGTCGTCGAACGTCCGTGCATGGTCGCTGGGAAAAATACAACAGTTGTTGATAAACAGACCAGTACTCTGTCGTCGCTCATGCGAGAAATTTTCGCAGTTAGTGAGTTAAATATAACAAACGTGAACGAATGATGCCTACCAGCGGCTGGAAAACGATGCATAGAGAAGAGGAGTAAATACCATTGAGTTTTTATCAGTAACGAGATACTTAATCATGAATTGTCGATTATCGAACCACGACAAAATTTTCGTAGCAAGCAAAAAATCTGTCAAAAAATATATCTTTTTGGATTTGCATGTTAATCAAATGCTGTTGACTGTATAGAGAATGAATCTGTGAATGTGGAGTTTATGGAACTTGTACCACATTTATTCTGTAATTTTTATTAATTATGTTATTAATAGTCTTCTTTTTTTAGAAAAGCAAATAAAAATTAATTCTGTGCACAGTTGATGTTGAAAAATGTAAAAGAAAAATGCAGCAAATATATTAGGTGTAAATAAGTTTCCGCAATAAACTTTAGATAGTGCTAATAACAGTGTAGATAAATTTCCATTTCCAATTATTTTTCCATTAGTAAAATTGACCTACCTGCACTTTGAAAGCTATATAACAGTTCGCAGTTAGACAAGTAACTATATTTTTAGTTTAATTGAAAATGAATACTGAAAAAAGTGCATATTCACCATTGTATGTTTCACTATTATATTTTTATTGCGGCAAAACTGCCACTGAATATCAGAATAATTTGTGAGACTTATAGTATTGTGTCGGGAAAATACGTAGATTAATAAAAGATTAATAAAAATTTTAAAAGTCGTAATTTCGATGTGAACTGTAAATCACATTGCGAAGCATTCTTTCACCGAGGCATGCATATTCTAAGTAATTATTCTCATTCCTTTTTTTCTCCGCTAATGTGAAATCCGCTAATGTGAAATATGTGGTCTCAATTAAGAATTAACTTTCTTTCCTATAAAAATTTTTATATATTTGTGTATATTTAATGTATAGAGGAAAGCCTCCCTATTATGAAATAGGCACCTAATATGAGATAGCAGCGTTTCTACTAAATTAATAGACGTTATCTATTGGTTCCACCATGAATTTATTGCTCTTGGATTGAAAACTGTTTAGTAGAAAATTCATTATTATATCATGCCTGTAGTCATCGTAAAAAAAGATTTTAGAATTTGGATATCTTTAAGTTTGAGAGGAGTCTTTAAACATTGTTTTGTCTTTAAACGTTGTTTGTTTTTATTATTTACTAAATAAATATTTGGCAATAAATTTTTCATGTATATAGTGATAGAGTAAGGTCTACTAATAGAAAATACTAATAGAAAAATACATGATATATTGAATTGCTTAATTACAGAAGTTAGATTTGATGATCGCAAAAAACCGTAAAGTGTGGAAATCGTAATATGAGATATCCAGAGTTTTTCTAATATGAAATAACTCATGCTCCCATGTTATAGTGAAAATTGTTGCTAAAGTATAAATGTTATTGTACAATAATAAAAAGGAAAACCAGAATGAACATCGAGTGTCTATTCGCGCTGCTTGATTTCAAATATCTGAAGACGAATTCTGGGTATAATGTATCGCATACTCATTTTTCGCGCACCTGTCTGTGCTTGTTTGTATTTAAGAAACATTAAATAAAATTTTTTAGTTACAATACTGATATACTTTGCGTTTTACTATTGATTTTGAGGGCATCTCATGATCTCATATTAGGAGCACAATTTTTTGACTTTGCGATTTGCTCACTTTTTACATTTCTTTAATTTTCATAAAAAATGAAATTTGAATTAAATTTTATATAACATTATCTTAAAGCTTATTAAATTCCATTTCAAAATGACTTATTATTTTTTTAAATTCTGCCCATAGACTTCTAGCATTTACCCAAAATGAACTCGGTATCTCATAATAGGAGCCTTTCCTCTATATTATAATTTAGAAAAGGTTATATTTGAAGAAGAATGCGCAGTCTTTTGAATAACATAATTTTAATAGAAACAGGTTTTGCATGTCTTCTTCCCCCTCCCCCCCCTCTCTCTCTCTCTCTCTCTCTGCCGTACTTGACGAATCGAGAGAAAATCACGTGCGCATCATTGGCAGATCCTTCTTACCCAATGCAATCCATGAAATCCATTCGAAAATTATCCGGACTGACCTACGTACAAAGTTCAGATAACGAAATTCCAGCGAACTACGTGCCTTCGCGGTCCGTTTAACATTTCTGTTGGAAATCACTCGAACCTCGAATCACCGCGGAATTTTTATTAACAAAGGTTTTTGCGTTTTTATCCTTTATTTGGATTTTTAAATATGTCATTGCCATACATTTTTGATTATTCTGCATTAATTTCATGAAACCGTAAATGCACCAGTAGTTGAGTATCGTTACAAATAAGCTTATCCTATATAGTTCTTTTTTATCAAATATTTATCTCTTTGACATGACTTGCGTAATTACGTAATCTAACGCTTATCTCTATATTCATAGCAAATGCCGAAAATACACTGATAACATGCGATAAAATACGAGTTAATTAAAGGGGAATTACAAATGGTGAGCTACATCAGTAATTCTGATGTGATCAATTGCAAATGTTTGTTGATCTATTTTCATGATATACAAATCGTTACTCGATTTGCATGCGTTTTAAATACAGGCATAATGTTGCGATTAGTTTCCCTTGATATCGTGTTTCTGTTTACGGTTGTATATATTTCTAAAAATATAGTTATTATAACAAATTTAAATCCTATCTTTCACATTTTATCGCTGTTAATTTCAACACTGATCGTGAATTTAATCGAAATTGGAATATATTGTCCAATGTAGCTGAGTTGTCGTTTGTTGTTTACGAGGTAAATAGATGTTAATTGAGGTGGTTGCATCTTTGACCATCTGTAAATATTGATGTCCATATTGTGCATTTCACAAGTGGTTCTGGATTCATAATTTCCATATAAATATGCAAATGCAAACGTCATAATAACTCATAATTCCCAAAATTTTTACTATTATAATAAATTCTTTTAGTCTCATATACGATTAGTACATCGTTATTTATTATTTCATCGTTATTTATTATTCAGTCACACAATTTGTTATTCGGTCTATATTTGTTTATACATTTTATTAAAATACAAATTCGGTCTACCAATAAGCGACTGAAAAAAGCATATCTTAATGTTTTATGGTAATGACATGATAGCAGGAATCTATTTATATTTGAATACGATATTTTTGAATGTAGTTACATTCTATTTTTATACTTCGTCGCATTCATTGGCCTTTATTTTCATTTGACATTATTCGAATAAAATGTGATAGATATAAATATTAGGTGTAGTAAAAAGACATCCATTATTTTTGCATGAAATTGAATGGAAAAATAATTTCTTCTTTCTATACCTAATACATCTCGCATGATGTGTTTGATAATATTAATCAATTCATATGATAGAATTTTTGTTATTCATAATAAGATTCCATTATTCGTTGGTTAATATTAGATTAATATCAGATACAATAATACAAACTGAAAATAAGTTAAATCGTAATTCGCATGGAAACTCAACTCTGTTTAATACTTAATTGTACTAAGTTTTCGTAATTCGCATAAATTTTCAAGTGAACGTATTTAGGAATCACGCTAGTAATTACGTATTTTGGCTCGATATTTTGAGAGAGTCGGCAAGTTCCACTCGTGTAATGTCATCCGAATTGAAATGCAGTTGCATTTCTATGCGACTGCACGTAGACGTTCTTTAAGCGGAGTGCTCGTAAGTGTTGCTGAATTTCCGGCGCGGTATTATTCTCACGCCGGAAACAGCAATTCTTTATCTCCTTATCGTGGCGCGAGCGTATCTCATTCTTCCCGGCTTAATCAAAATTCTCAAGACGTTGCTAAAACTGGTGCTTTAAATAGTCTCCTGCAGAATGGTGAAACGAAATGGATCTCTATTCTCTGTTTCGTAAATTTCGTAAAGTCGTTGGAACGAATCACCATTTTACTGTTTTAAACGCTGAACTGCCTGACTTTACTGTATAATCCTTTGATCATGCAATCCAGCAGAATTCTCGGCAGCGACTTTTGTTTTTAGTCTTGAATTTCGAAATAAATCGTATTCTCTTCGTTATACTCAATTATTTTTATAATATTGATCGTGAATCAATCCATAAAAATAATTTACATAGTAATTTCATTTTCTCTAACAATATTTTCTAAGAAATAACTGAATATTGTTGTATTATTAAATATATATTAAACATTGAGTCAAACAGTCAGGTGTGAATAGCTAAAATCAAGAGATTACGAGAGAAAAGAAGAACTTTATATATTGTGAAGGACGCGCTGCGTTAATTATATCCGAAATGAAAATTAGTTTTCCCGACACTCATTAATTATTCGTCATGCAGATGCATTCACTGTAACTTGTATAGCGATCTGCCATACTACACAAATACACGCGTGAGCTTCATGTGCGCTCACGTAGGCGAGAATTCATCGTCTATGTACAAATGCAATATGGCTTTTGCAATGTGCATATTCCTATCCTTTTCTCCCCTTCCAACCTGTTCCATCGTGTATACGTCGTTGAGCTATGTATCTCGTTTGCCTATGTATTACGTGTCGAAATGTACGCATGGTTCCGAAGGGGTCGCAAACTTTACCTTAATATTACAAGTCCGCCTTACTTTGCGTGACACATGTCTGTACCCGCCACGGATGTTTCACAGTCGATAAATCATTCTGACATGACTCCCTCATAATTTCTACTGGTGTACATGAATCCTCTGTTTTCCTCTCGAACCGCAGCTCGCATCGCCGTAAGAAGAGATAATCCTTTCGCCAGTAGGTGATTGCTCCTTTTGCACGATTTCCTCTGCGGATGAAAAATAAATGTTACAGCGAACACTTTTTCTCTGAAAAATTCAATAACGTACATAACGCATGTTTTTGACGTTACAAATGTTACAATGTTGTATTGTTATTTTCTTTTTTTGTACGCATTGCGCGATGCTCCACAGTCAGGAATGAGCTCTTCAGCTGATTTGATACTCTCGTGTCGGCATAAATCAATGATATATAGTTGCCTCTTTCTCTGTCTTTCTCTGTCTTTCTCTCTCCCTTTCAAATCCCTCAATCAAAATGTACGTTATTTGTGCAATTGAGTTTACTATATATGCACTTCATTAGTTAGCATCATCAATGTCTCATTACAGACAGCTTTTAAACATTATATATATATATATATATATATAGTTTCTTGCAGTTAGATTGGGCCTATTTTTTACTGCAAATGCGAATATATTTAATTTAATTGAATAAAAAATATATATATATATATATGAATGTCCCAATTTCTTTTCACGACGACGATCCTTATCGTTGCATCCTCTTGAAGTGCACTCTTCTGGACGAGAATACTCGATGGAAGTGAAAACTTTTCATATTTCGCTGAAAGGAGCTTTTATTACTTGACGAGCCTTTCTCTCATGCGACAAGAAATTCCTGTTTGTCGAACGGATTAACGAAGTCTTCAATGAGATTCCTCCAGTCCGATACTCAATTGTTCTTAGATGATAATGTAATTCTCGAGTTTTGATGGTGTGATTATCTCGTCTGACATAAATTAAACGTCGGAGCACCATTACTACGAGAAAAATGAGTTCTTGGTATCATCCATTAATCTCTTGATCATTGATGTAAATCGTAAAATAGCTCCCGAACTTTTCTTGTGAATTTTACATTTATGATCTGCATATTATGATAAATATAGTCGACGTCATTTTTATACATCTGCAGGAGGTAAGTTGAATCATAAAATCTCATCAATGTATGCAGGAATAATTCAATAGAAATTTCCGAATTTTCCGTCCTCTTTTTCGAGCCAGAATTATATACGAAACCGCATTATGAAGCTTTGCGCCACGTACACCAGTAATTAATAACAGGAATGTTCTTTGTGCCCTAATGCGCTTGTTATTTGCATACAGTACGTCATAAACAGGATTTACTAGATCAAACTACTTTATTAATAACTCAAAATAACTGGCTGTCATGTGCTTGTGGCTATTACGCGGCAGTGTGCCACTGCCATGTGTTGTGTACGATTAATGAACAGAATAGTTAATAGAGTAGTTCTATCTCTTTCTCTTTTTCCGGTGATTAACGCCAGTATTATGTTACTTGTGCAAGTACCTTCAAAGATTAATACATGGTCATCATCGACATAGTAATCCGTGATATTCCACCTGCCACTGACATTTACGTGGGGCTTTTGTGTTTGCAACAGATTCAAAACATAATTATTCAAATGTATTTTAATGTAATATACATGTAATTTTTTTTTAAATTTAGAATGAAAATTTAATGTGTCAAAATGTTATCGGTATTTATAGGCTTTTATGTTTGCAACGAAAAAGAGATTCGACATATTTAATACTTAAATACATTTCAATGTATAAATACAAACAATCGTCTTTCATTTACAATGAAACGCGTCCAAAGTATTTTTAGTATCAATTATTGTGATGGATGATATATGATTGAATAGACTCGCGAAAATTGAACCAAAAGAGTAATCGCAATGAAATACACGTAAGTTTCCAAAAATTTATTCGTTTATCTAAAACAGACAGATGACAGATGTTACTTTCTACAGATTGTTTTTATGTATCATATGCGTCATAAAACATCGCGCGAATCGAGGCGACTATAACAGTATTCACGAGAACTATTGTAGTCGAGGGGATTTAATGTTGGGACTAGATTGTTTGTATAAGATGAGTATCACGATACCCTGATGACCCATAGAACAACCTTTTTATAGTATAATAGACGCCATAAATAACTCGAAATAACTCAACTCTTGAAATCTTGATTTCTTTTTTCCGTTTATCGCCTTTAATTTTGGCTGAATATACGACTGCACGAAGAGCAATATTAGTTTTAATATTAGTTTTTCTCGACATGTGTTTCCCTCGCGTGTTAATTTAAGTATAGTACATAATACGAACACTTGCTAGATATAAACATTAAAAAAACTTCTTACGATTAAACGATGGAAAACCGTAAGATAAGATAAAAGGAGAATAAAAACAGACTCAGATTTTTTTGACGCTGTCATTTATTTTAGATTCGTACTCTAACTTGGGCGAAATAACGAAACTCGTGGTTTTTAGATGAGAGAATACACGCATACAATTATGTAACTTTTTTCTTCTTTTTCTTATTTCTTTGATTGACAACTCGCCGACCTCACGAAGATAAAAAGTAAAATATTCCTTCAACTTTAAAATAATTACAGAAAAAATACGAAGTTAAAAATAATATTGAAATCAAGGTCACAAATTCACGTTCAGCAAAAACTTGTCAAAAATTATCTTCTTATACAGATTATGCAACAACTGTACCGACCAAACTACATCAATTCCGGTCGAGTTGTCAATTTATTTTTTACATGTCTCGTCTGATTAATTCCATGAGCCATAAAAACAACATCGGAGTCTGATACAAACTTTTAACGAGCTTGCTCCGTCTGTCGCGATATACTAATGCATAAAATTGTTCGCAGACCATTATGCTAAAAGGATCGTCGTGTTGAAAAGTCTCGATGAAAAATCGCTAAGCGTTTTCCTCTCAATCCTACATATTGACTGGACACATTGTCGAAAGTTCTAATAAAATCGAAGTCTGATATTGTAATAAATATCGAACATTTCACAAGTCTGACAGAATGAGAATATACGCCTGTCTGTGCATTTCAGATGATAGAAGAAAACACGTTTTAAAAGGAATTAAAATCCTACAGAGATAAAAAATAATAAAAGAGAACGTGCGCTTCTGTTAACGGATTAAATGAACTTTGTCAGTTGTTAAATTAAGTTCACCGGTGCAACGTCGACACAACGAGAACACACCCGTCAGATACACTCGGGGTTTTACTGGGGAGGGGGGTCGTCGACATGGTTGCGTACGGGATACGCACAGTTCACGCGCGGGTGCGTAATTGCTAGAGCTGATTAGAACGGGATAATTAATATCCGGCCGAAACCTGCTCGACACGCGCACATTAATCTCGCACAACGTTACACGCCTGCTTTCGCGCGGGACCGAGACACGATCAGTAGCAACAGCAGCAGTAACGGTGGTAACGCAACACATTTGCACGCACACACGCACGCATGCACGCGACTAGATTCGCTTGCATTAAGCAGTGGAAATTCGTCAGGTCGCTCATTAGCATAATTCATGAGAATCTGAGCCTATCCGAGCGCAAATTTGCGCCCTCGGCGCCAAGACTCGAGAGGGCAATGTTGCCTTATCAGCCTGCGACCTTCCACCTTCCAGCTCTATCTCTGATGCCTTTCGACGGATTATGCAAATACGCGATCCTCTTACTGTCTCCCAAAATAACTTACGCTCGTATAAAATTGATTATCGTTCCGTTCGTCGATGATGTTGCTTTGTAATCCACCGCCGTCAGCAGAGTAACAATCCAAGTCCTTCGTCTTAAAGTATAAGCCGATCTTCAGATAAGTGTCACCGTGATTCGTAAGGAAGAAAGTATTTAACTATTGAGATCCCGAATGTAAGAAAAATATTGATAATTATTTCATTTTTTTTTAATTAATCAGTTTGGAATAATAATAATAATACTCTTGTGGTATCTTGAGTCAAATAATTTTTTAAATTAAATTGTCAAAAAAATTATGTAATGTCTTTAGCGATTTTTGGAAAAAATAAAATCCTTGCTACATTTTATCTCGATCACACGAATTCGATCGTCCAGCAATGTTATCAATAAAATAGCCGCGTAGTAACTTAGACTATATTTCAGCAAGAGTAACACTTTTTTGGCTCTCGCCCTGCGACTAGTCTGTAGTTTTGCACGATCGTAACTTCGAATTAGCGAGTAACAGAGAGAAACGACGAGCAGTATTGAAGGTAAACGCGTTCAAGGTAGTGCAGATGTTGCAGCAGTGTCGCGAAAAACGTGTCTAAAAATGTATCATATAAAAATTCATGAAATGCATACCGATATTGCTGCACAGAATTCGATAAATAAATATTTTTCATAATTTAATTATTTTCAATTTTTGTTTAAATTTATAAGTTATTTTATACGATCAACGCTATAAATGCTTTAAAGCTATGATTGACAATTCGTAAAATTCATTCTTCTGATTGGTCAATCTAATGTTTCAAAGTATTTGTAATAAAACTTTGATTATACTTTATGGTATATTGTCAGATCATAAATTAATCAATGAATGTAATTACGAATGTAATTTGGTTGTGTTTCCGATGCGACATACGTGATTTTAGTCGACGACAATTGAGAAGAGAAATGAACAGCTTTCTCTTTCTCTATCTTTTTATCTCTCTCTCTCTCTCTCTCTCTCTCTCTCTCTCTCTCTCTCTCTCTCTATTTATAAGGAGGAAGCGAGTTGGTAATGTATCGAAACTCTTGATTTATTATGATTGGTTTTTAAGAAAACTTTCTTTACAAGCAGGGAAACTTTAGATAATTAAAATAATGATACGTATGTGATTAATGACTCTTATCTCGAAATGAAGTATATCGAAGTATAAACGAAATTTCTTCTAAATGAAAGATGATATTAAAAAAGAAACGTGAGGGTTCGGCATTATTAGTTTGTGTCTTTCATTTTTTAGCACGAGCGCCGGCATGCACAATGTTTATCGACAAAAATGTCACATTATCTTTCATGCGATCACACGAAAGTGCAGTAACGATCGACACAGCAGTTACCAATGACTCGTCGTGTGTCGGCGTGATACATTACGTGAAAGACAACGCCGGTTATCTGGCAGCATTTCCTCGCCGCGCTTTACGAGCTATAAAAATGCACGACAGGTCGATCGTGACTCATTCTCTTATCTCTCTGTCTCTACCGCGTATCTTGCCTTAAATATTTTATCTCAATCTTCCGATTGTTTCTACAAGAGGGAATTCCGTACAAGTGGCTCGATTATTTTTGCAAACGGAATAATATAATAAAAAATATATTCTTTCGGCATAGGATATTGGCAGATATTGTTGAGTAACTTTGAAGCAAAAAATAGAAATAAATGAAATATAGAATATTTTTATAAATTTTTTTATGTATGTAATAATTTTAACATTCTGATCATCTGTATAATTTTTTCCAATTTAATTTTTTATTGTTATTGACTGAATTATTATTATAATTTATTATAATTTTTATTTTCATAATAATAATAAGGTACAAAAAATTGTCATATCATCGATGATATTTTTGGTGCACAAGCACTTTCGTAATATAAATGTAAATGAATGCAATTGTCTGCATGAGGCGGTTTCTACTACTACCGGCAAGGCGGCAAACAAATTTCATTAATTACGCTGGAAATGGCAAATGCTCCGGACGAGATGGTGCGAAGGACTACACAGCATCCTATACAGCATCGTCGACTTATGTTGGCTCTTTCACGATAGGTGTCTTCCTTAAACGTTAAATGTTGCGACGCCGTCCAAAATTCAAAATGGAGAACTGCAAATCCTGAATGACACTTATCATTACTCTACGCAAATTGCTGCCTGCGATCTGTCTTCCTGACGACTCTCGGAATCGCGCCTAAATTACCGGATAATTAAGGATAGCGGTGAGAGTAATCCGTTTTACGCAAGTGCGAGCAATTGATGCGTCGCGGCGAGGATACGATTGGGAGTTTGATGAGCCATAAAACTGAGGAGACGTGATATATGAGAACTAGAATAAATATAGTAGATACGACAAAAACAAATTTCAATAAAATTTTATGTGAATTGATGAAGCTATAGATATTTAATTTAAAATCACTTTTTAGCTTTACGGACGTTAATTTGTCGTTTAATAATCGATATTGTTTAAAAGGAATTGCAGATTAATTCCACGTGTATCAATATATATATTCATATTTATTGAACAACCTCAAAACTTATAATAAAATCTACGATTCAAGCATAATGTTATACGCTTCTTGTTTTTTCTTAAACGTATTACAGTTTGCATTAAAAATGTTGCGTTATTTAAATAGTTCTAGATGTGAGATATAAGTATAGTCTAGTAAATCGAGCTAGATGCCGGATTTTCGATAAAATAGCTAGGAGAAGAAGAATATAGATTCCCAAAAAAATTTGAATACGATAGCACTCCAAGTAGTAGAATCACTTCGCTTGTTTTAATCTGAACTCTTCACATTGGAGTAAATCGGATAGGAATGTTAACGGGCTAGTTAGCATTAGATGGGGAGAGGAAGGGAGAGGAGGGAGAAGGTTCCATGGCGTCGTCTTTTGTGGCGTGGCGACGTGAAGGAGGTGCCTTTTCCATATTCCTTTGGAAGTTGCTGAAGCGAGCTCGGCTTCTCAAGGAATCTCTGATAAAAGCATATCCTTGCCAAGTGTAGAAAGATACGCTTAAAGGTTGCCGCGGTATGGAAATGCGGAAATCGATTTATACCAAGTAAAGAAGGTCGAAATCGTTAGGTGCAGTCGGGAAAGCGCGGATGTCCTCGATCTCGTGAGATCACCTCATAGAAGGTATCCCTGAATGGTTCGTCGAGTGAATCGGATCGTTTCATAGAATTTGTTCGTTAAAAGTGCCCGAGTGCGATACGAATCCATTGGTCCACCGTTCAATTTCAGATTATCGATTCCATAATCAAACTTCTTACGTTTCCAAGCTTCTAGAAAGACAGCTTCAAGGAGACTTTTATGTGGACAAATATGCAAATGTCGCTAGGAAGTTTATCTAAAATTTCATATTTCAAGAAAAGGTAGAATATACCATCCTGTCACAATCAATCCTGAGATATATTTCTTCACTAATGTAATGAAATATTTTCTCTGAATTAACTTTTCTATGAAGATTGAACGCATGAAGGATGAAATACGAGTAAAGTCGATATAAGTCAAAAGTGAAATAAGTTTTCGGTCTCTATTGCAAGTAATTAGAATAATAGTTTATCAAGACATGATTCTTTATTTATTTATACATATATTCTCACATATACGTTTGTACAGTCACGCTAAACGAAACAATGTATTATAGTGGAAATCGAAGAATTGTATGACTTGATTATCTTATAAAATACAAACAGATATTATAGAGTAAGACTTTTTAACGTATAATCAATGATTTAAGAGAAGATTTTTAATTCGCTCGTTTGAAAAATCATAATGGTGTCTCACTAAATTATCAACTATAAAATTGTGCACTCGAACTGTCTGCAATAAATATTGCGAATAACGACCGTTGGAGTAAAATCGAAGGGATTGAAAGGCTGAGAACGTGTGGGAATGGGTGGGTTCATGAAACGGTATCGGAAAAGCGTCAAAATACGGGTGCTCGATACAGTTTTACCAGGAAGCTATGATATAAAACGCAGTTGTTCCGTACTTTGCTCGCGTAGATGTAAAAATATTTCTCTTACGCAATGTTCTACTCTTATAGAAGAGCTTCGAAAAAATTATGATTCTTCTGCTGCTTGTTGTTATTTTTTAACTTTTCGAATCTATGCAATTTTCCAGATTTGTAATTGAAAGATTTCTTTTTTTTACAGATCAATAATTTGATCCGTAAATTGATGATTTTTATTTACACAGAAACCAATTTTGTAAATAAAAATTGTATCTTCATAATCACTATTATATATTTTTATCTAGATATGTGATTATTTTATCTAATTTTTTTTCAATTATATTTGGATTGAATTGGCAATAATTTCTTATCTCTCGAAAAATTTTTTTTTATGCATTTTGCGAAAGTTGTTAAGCAAAAATTGTTAAGCAAAAAAATTATTTGCTCATTATATTTTGTGTTCGCATCACTTTGAAGGCAGCAGATATTCATATCAAATAAGCAAGGTAGCATAGGAATGATTAAAAAAATTAAAGAAGCACGCCAAGGAGGAATCGTTTCTTTGCTGATTCGTAAATTTGCGCTACGGAAAATTTTTTGAGAGATGAAAAGCTTGCAGTCATCAACTTGATCGGTCCGAAAAGAGGGAAAGGCTGCAAATAGAAGAGTCGCGTCTCAAGATAAGAATATGTAATAAAAGTGCAGCGGCGCGTCAACGATCGTGAAAGCGCCGTATCGTTTTAAGATGTAACACGAGCAAAGTTGTGGAAGTTCAGTAGAATTCTTTCGGTCTTTGTATCCGCGTTTCGCGTTTATTGCGCTCGCCCAGCCGCGACATATAATAACTAGCACAAAAGACTCTCATCTGCTTGAAACATTTTTATGACCACGATCGTTTTACGTACGTTTCGTTCGTCTTGGACGGCAAATATGTGAATAGTATAATTAGTTTTTCATCATAATATCATATACATGATTTAATACGTGCTGTTTCTTTTAAAACTAATACAATATCTCAATTTTTATAACATTTAAATAATCTCTCTACACTGAAAAAAAAAAATGGTTGCAATTATCATAATTTAACTATAATTTAGTCATTTTTTTTAGATAACTTTATATTCTGGATAATTTTATATTTTAATCATGCAAATATACTCAATTGTGCTGTTAATAATAATTACATATACGAGTACCGGATTGAAAAATTTTTAGTTTTTTTTTATCACATTTTTTAGTTGCTGTTACTATATAAATAGTAAGTGAATTTAAGAAAATAGTTACATTCAATATAATTGCGATTACATTTACGGAATAAAAATGTATTTTATTTATCTTTTATATCTTATTAAATTAATATGTGAAATTATCTAATTTACGGTACAATTTTTTTTATATTTGAGGCAACTATACGATTATTACTAATATTATAGTAATAATAATCATAAAAATGGAGCTTTTTACCACAATTATTTTACTATACAATTATAATCACAAATATCAATCACTTTTCTCATAGTGGATCATATTTTGCTTCTAAAGGTGCATTTGAAGAGATTATTAGTTTTATGTCTAATCAATTACGAAGACAGAATTATTTGTGTCATTCTATTCATCGTTTATTAAGCATAAATCATGGATAGAATAACACAAAATAGATAAATCTTCTCGAACGCATCTTAAAAAAAGAATGAAATGTCTCTGTCTTTCAAAAATTATTTTTAACCATCTGCCACGAGAATTATCATCTACTCTTATCAAATGAAATAAGACAAGAATATCGAGAATCAAGCCAATTACGATGTATTCTTGGAAAAGTTCTAACGAGATAAACGCGCTATACTTGCTTTTCATTAATTAGAAGCACTATGGGACGACGCGAAGAGAAAGGCTCCATTTCCGAGGAAGAAACTTTTCGCCGGTACTTTTTTCCGCTCCATTTTTGCACCTAGTCGGCGGCATAAATTCGAGCGTACGGTACTTAAGGAACTTTTCGGGAGATGAAATATCGCTCGCCATCCCGTCCCGGTTTACTCACTCGTGCGGAAACTCGCGAGTGTGACGTCGATATGTGAGAGACCGCATGGAACGGAGAGAGAGAGAGAAAAAAAGAAAAAGAGAACCAAATACAAGCATGAAGTAGGAAATGAAAAAAATTTTTTTACCTCATGTGCGACTTCTATACATCATGGAAATTGGTCGTGGAAATTGGTTTATGTGTTCCTTAAACACATAATAAATTTGCTGGATTTTTAAATCTCAATTACGCGTTTTAATCAGTCGATTAAAGTTGTTCTTTCGGTACTAGCCTTTCGGACTACAGCAAATACTCCGCGAATTGCGGACTTGCGCGTAATTTGCGTATTTGCGCGTAACGATATTATCATCGCGGAAATGGAATGCGTACGCTGACCATGTTCAGCAAATAAAAGGATAATCCCGGATGACGTAGTAAGTAATAACACCGGCTCGCAGTATCCGTTCATTTGTCTGCACCCCTTGAGCCGAACAAAGTTTGTCCAATGAAGGAACTTCAATAATACTTCGTTTATTCTAGATATTTGTTACGGTTACTCCTTGATCAGACGAATATCTGAATAAATTGCCCTCGTGAGTCAGCGAATTTGCGAATGCTTGGTGGATGGAAACTCGTACATTATGAAAATTCGGTGTATTAAATATATTTGTCGTTCCTATATTGCCGCTCTGTGTAACAACTATCCCGCACGACAAACTGCAATGAAAATTACGAGTTGCGCCATAATTAGTATTCCCAAGCGTGTATAAAACCGACGTGAAGTCTAATTAATCGGTAATTTTATTGTTGCGTGAAAATCATAAATTTAGTTTGACGAATACAAAAGAGACAGTGCGAAGCGTTTAACTGTTTCTATCTGCCATTGAACTACTCGCTATATATTTTTTGCTTACAATTGTTATAATCTCGTATAAATGTCGCTGTTGACAAAATAGCTGGTTCGTAATTGTTTTTAATTACTTTAATTACTTTAATTTATAAAAGATATATTTTCTGAAATTTTTTATTACTTTTATTG
>NW_017259545.1:1343227-1356729 GCF_001594045.1 Atta colombica | reverse complement strand
TATATATATAAAATATTTAAAAAATTAAGAAATTAATTTTTGACAGTTTTACCTAACTTTTTAATCTGATAGCTATAAGTTTTCTTCTAAGATCTGCCTTACCATTCACATTTTCATCCTCTTGCACGATCTAAATTTTTTTCTCCAATAGAATTTTTTTTTTACTAATAGAAAAAAATTTGGTGAAGTCGTTCACGCTTTTGCTAGCTTACGGCAAAAGAAAAGTCATTCCCAGTTGAAAAATCTGAACGATTGCATCGACCATTACCACTTCGACATTCGCAACGTATAACGACCACTCGCACGCCTCGAATGAATGGAGATTTAATGTAATCGTGATTTAAACTCCACTCCGACATTAATATGTATATTTCTAGCGGAACATTTATTTTCGCGGCGCGCTCAGCTTCGTCCGACGCCTGCATACGTGCATTAAAAAACAATTTCTTTTTTTTAATTGTTAAAGTTTGTTGGCTTGCCCGATTTGTCGGCTTTCTTCGCAAAAATATAGCGGAAAAATCATGATATCATAGATTAAATCGATATTCGCATCATTATCGCGTATGGAAAAAGAATAAGCGCGAGATCGATAATTTATTATGTAATTAATTATAATGCTCGTTTGAAAACCTGTCTATACAAGTATTCGTCGTTTACTTGCATACGATAATACGCAGTGATTTGCAAGTTATTAGTGCTCAACGGCCGTCATAACGTGTTTATTATTTACAATCGGGTAAGTGGTTAATGATGCGTGGCGTTATCTCACGATGACGAGAGAGTTTAAGCGAACTCTACTGTCCTTCCAACTTTTTACTCTGCGTTAGCAGATTTATATGTAATTATTACTATATATGAAATTATTAAATTATTTACTCTTAAATTCCTACAATTATCATCTAAACGAAAAGATTAATTAAGTTAACATTACAGCGATTTTATATACGTTTATTATATACGTGTAATCTCAAAAAAATTCATTTTAATATTTTGTTCTCCGTTTAGGATTTATTTTTACAATTTTTGTGTGTTAACCAAAGGAATCTAAATACTAATGGGGAAAAGATAGTTTTAATAAAAATCTAAAAATTATGAGCTAGATATAGATCTAAAATAATTTTGTTAGACCATCAAAATAAGTATATAGGACACTCGAATTAATTGCTAGAGTCAAAGTTGTTTACAGCGTACTGTTCAGTGTACGCTCGATATTTCTGTTATTATTTTGATGATCCAAAAATTATTTTCTGTATTTAGCTAAATTTGTAGATACTTCAACAAAACCATTCTTTCCATGTGCTTTTTATTCTCTAGAAGGAATCGTTCTGCTCGAATAGATCTTAAATGAAAGAGGAAAATATGTTTGCAATGATAAAAATGAGATGGACGTGTGGGAGGCGTGGAAATTTCGCGTGCGGAATATGGATGGCTGCACGTCGAAACGAATCGTATCGATGTACTAAATGCGAAGTCGATATCCACAGTCGAGTCGTGAAACGAAAGGGGGATAGAAAAGTGGAAAGCGCTATCATATTTCCGACGGGGCATCTGAGACTTTTTCGCATAAACCGCGAACGCTGCGACCCTTTGCCTCACCCTTTCCCGTTTATTTCTCTCCGTTTTTCACCCGCTTTTCCACCCCGCGTGATACTCCTGCGATATCTTTGCGGCTGATATACTAGGACATTACCATCGCGCGCCCCTACGGCAAGCGAAATGCCGTTTTCTCGACTGAGCGAGCATTTTACAGGTTCTATTATCAACTCCCTTTGGGTGAAGATAAAGTCGATTTCCCTATAGCAATCTTTTTAGAGAGAAATAAAAATTATCTGTTGAATAGCTGTATACGCGAATATTATTCAATGAATCAAATCTAATGCAGAGCATTTTTTGTTTTTACAAATTTAGTATCTACGTCTGCGAATTCATTGATTCGCAAGGATGATTTTACTGGGATTGTGATCAAAAGAACACGCAATTGCAATTCAGCACCTTAGTTAATACTTAATCTTTAGAGGGCAGAGATTTATTTTTAAAACACAGGTTTTCTTAGTAAGATTTGTTATAATTCATATTTCATTGCGTTTTAAAATATGACATTGTTTTATCGTCTACAGTAGTTTTCTTGTAAAATACTCCACTTACACTTGAACTGTTTGATATTATATTACTGCGAGAAGAATGTAATAATAAAAAGTAAAGTGTAAACTGGGGTACTTTGTATTAATTTTTTAATAAGACTTTTGACATTCAATTTATATAGTTTTTGCGTGTGAAATAAACAATCTATTTATCGTGAAATTGGGTCACTAATATTATACAAAAGTCAAAATTTTCTCTCTAAAATCTCTGGAGTGGAATCTAACTCTAAAGAATGAAATCTCGCGCTTAAAAATTAACAATTGAACCATTCTTTTTCAACACTGACTCAATTGTTGTACTTTTTGTCACTCTTTAGAATTGGATTCCATTCTAAAGATTTGAGAAAGATAAAAACTGCATAAACACTCATTGTCGGGAAAATCTCTTCTCATACATTGTCCTTATTCCCAACGTACAAATTAATACTCAGGACGAAAGAAACGTTGTGCAACGGGCAAATGATAGCACGGACGCGATTGTAGCAAGACGTGCGTCGCTTATGAAGAGCCTCACTTCCGGCCTCACTATCTTTTCTCCCGCGGGAAAAGATTCGGCCATTGGAGGAAACGATTTGTCTCGCGGCGCGCGACAACCTCCCACATTCCGTGATTCGAATGCGGAGCGACGTCGCAAAACACCCCGAAGAAATTCCCTCGCGGGAGATAATCTGTTTAGGAATTCAAGCAGAATTTGTTTCGTCTCGACGCAAGGCTGCGCCCGACCTCCGTCGTCTCCGTCACCCGATAGATCACGGTCGAGCAATATACCTACCATCCGTGAATTAACTGCGACAACCATCGCGAATGTCTGTGTATGTTACAGGCGTCCTTGTTCGGAGTGCATGTTCTTGCATGTTCGCCATTTTCATTAATCTTTAAGTGCATGATGTTATTGCATTTGACGCGTTTTCTCAAAATTAAATTACTGCGTTCAATTACATTACACAGGTGTAGAACTTTTGCATAAGATGAAAATTGCAATAGTGCCTCTTAGAGAATGGATTAAAAATCGATATTATATTGAAAACAAGTATACGTCCCGCAACTTTTTCGACGTTCGATACTAAAGGATCAGCATACCAGAGTGTTTGTCGTGCAACTCTGTCATTTTTCGAGCGCGAAAGATATTAGTAAATTATATTTAATCCAGAATTGTGTAAATATCGAATTATTTTGCTTCCTGGTATGTTTGCCTTTTTATCGGAAAAGCGTTTTCAGCCGTAATACACTCTGACGTACACTGCCATTTTTTTAATAAGATAACCGTTTGAAACGTTCCATAAAATTGATTCATTCAATTATCTTTTGCATTCTGCATTAAAATAACGTTTTAAAAAATAGAGAGTGACACCTCACTCTTCTTTTGTGGATCGATGATCCACAAATCTCTTTTATTTAATAAACTGCTGATTGCTATCAATTTTTATGAAATTTGATCTTTAGGATGATTTGATGATACTTTATACGAATCTGAGGTCAAAAATAAAAAAAAATCTGAACCATATTCAAGAATCATATTCAGCGATTCCAAAAACATTTAGAAAGCAAAATTTTTATAAGTTTTATAAGTATAAGTACTTTGTCAAAAAGCTCTGGTCCTCAAAGAGTTATAATGTATTTATATCAATATTAATCACAAAGCAGCAAGTTGCTAATTAAACCATATATCAGTTAAAAATATCTTTACAAATTATTATGATTTTACGTGATGTAAAATACCAATGAATTGCGAGAAATATATCTTGAGGGATAATAAACATCATTCTCAGGGAAAGACATGCAAAAGTGAGGGCAGACGGATAAGTAAATGCCGAGGTCCGAGAAATGCATGAGTAGAAAAGCGAGGATATCTGGCCGGTTTTTATCATCGCGCGTTACACTGTTCTCTAACGATCTCCTCATTCTTTTCGGAGAGAGGAAGGAGACGAGCAGGAACAAACGAACGTCGAAAAAGTTGCGGAACGTGCCGATGTAGCCACCGACCGTGTCACTGTACCTGGAAAACCTCAATTACGCGACAGTCATTAAAGCGTCGTCCTCCGCACTTGCTCGTGGTTGAGAAGACGAGGAAGAAAGGAAGTTGTCGGAAGCCAACGAAAGGCCACGGTGCAGAGAGGACATCCTTCAAGATTCCAAGTGAAGGAAGAGAATTCTGGCGGAAGAATTTACGATGCTTTCCGCGAGACGAGGCGGATGGCTCTTTTTTTTTATCATCTCTCTCTTTGTCCCTCCCTCCTTTCCTATCTCTCTGTCATTCTCTCTCTCTCTCTCTCTCTCTCTCTCTCTTTCTCACTGCTTTTTTCCTCGATCGTGAGTAACCTCGACGACGTTAGGCGATATAAGCTAATGAAGTGTCTCGAGTGAAAGAGGTCAGCGGTTCCTTTAAAGATTACCTCTGCTGCTTGCAGAAATAATCGACGCGACGAGCTACCGAGTGGTATTCATTGTAGACTTGATTCACCCTAGAACATTTAAAGTGCTCAACGACGAGGATTCGTCGGTCACAGCTATCGTCGAGAGACTCACGTAATTGTTGCACGCGAATGAGATCGATAGTCTGGCGTTATTGAATTTGCGCGCAGTGTGCTATTAATGACGAAAGGCGGCCTTTGCGAACGGGAATCTTTATCTTCGCCATCTCAGAACGAGATGTTCTAAACTCTATCTTAATTAACGCGGCGACAAAGCATTCCAATTTAAAAGATATCCGCGCATGATGAAAATACACGACTGCCAATTATTCAGGCATTACTGATCCTAGCTGACATCTTGCTAATTGAAAGCCAATTACACGTGGATTATGAAGTCTTGTGCTACTATTTTCAGGTTAGGAGTTATCGGTATGCAATGTAAAAAGATTTCTCTATTAGTATTAATTTTCTTATTTCTTTCCATTGCAATTGTTTCATTATTCTTATTAATATAATGTTACTATTGATTTTATTATTCTAATAAGTTATCTTTTTATTTTGTTTAGCTACCTATTGATTTTTTATTTGTTCTAGGAAATTCAATGTAGAAATAGAATATCTTGTGTAGTGATGACAATATATTTATTGGATTTCAGTTGGAAATGAATATTTTGTACAGTGATGCTTTGTACTTATTAGGTTTCAGTCAACTTCGGTCATATTCCGTAATATATGAAATGGCAATGCGTTACCTGAATTATAAAATGTACTATATATGAAGAGTCTAGTATGACTGTTGGTTTGTCATTGGAAGCAGTAATAGCGTGCAACTTTTCAGTAAAATTTGTAATTTTACGAAAACGTACGAAGCCGCATATCATTTTTGCAAAATGAATATGAAATATGATATTGATTACGGTTGAAACATAATGAAATATATAGATATTGATTAGAGGAGGAATAATTGATATTCGCACCGCATCATGCAAAATCATATTTGTTTATTCGGCGCATTAATATTCTCCATCGTCTGAAACAGCAACATTTGAAAATTATTTTCATCATACGTGATATTTATTGAAATTATTATTAATTAAAGCTTATCATTTGAAAAAACGTGTAATTTATCTGTATAAATTTTAATACACATATGTAGATTTTAATATACTACAATTAAAATACTAATTATTTCAGCGTATCCAGCATTTTTCGCTTTGTTTATTATACTAAGCAATTGATTGATTTAATTGACATTAAAAAAATTTTTCGTTTTACGTTTTCGAATCGATAAATTAAATGTTGCACCAATTACGCTTGCCACGGAAAAGAATTTAAACGTCATGCTAAAATAGCCTTGATGGATGCTTAATTAACGTTGTGAAAATGTTTGACACATTTTGCAAGCCGGACTGATTCGTGAATAGATATCGTAGACACGAACATGAATGATTAATTATCATCAAGATTATCGTTGAAAATAGTGTCCAATGCTTCTAATTGACATTTTGTTCTGAAAGTGCAGCCGACAATTGCGAACAGCACGACACGCACATCCATATGTCTCCATAGAAATGTAAAACGTACGATAATTTTTATTACACATATTTCCGTAGGCGAACACGCGCGTTATCCATCCACTTTAAAGTAACATGCGCTTGTAACGTTGTGTACAGTCTGTCACTATTGTCATGTAGCTTGAAACGCGATAAAATCCCGCGTATTAAATAGCAAGTATAATTTTGCATTCATTTTCCACAATGACGGTTAAGTTGATATAAAATAAAATAAGGACAAAGGGGGAATAAGGGACTTTTAGAAAAAGACTTTGAAATCTTGAAAAAGACTTTATATCTTTAGTTTCCTCTCCGGAAGAGAAAATCCAGAATATATTGAGCCACAAAGTATAGCGATATCTCGGGTCGATAGTCACATCCGAAGTGCTGACTCAAAGACTACACCGTGCGATCGTCGCGTAGACAATGAGAGTTTTTACTTTACTGATTTACGCCGTGCGTTGCAGCTAGGACATTGCCGTTTCGTTAGTATTGACTCGGAGCGCATCGAGGTGTTGTCGGGGTTAACGAACGACAGACAAATAAATGGCTCTCGTACGAAAACATCGACCAGGACAAAAGGGAACTGACAGGAACGAGAGAGGTAAAAGCGAGTCGAAGTGGGATGTGTCGAGAGGGTCGAGAGAAAAACAGTGGGTGCAAAAGGAGGTAGAAACGGAAAAGTAAGGAGTGTGCAACGGGCGCGCGTGCACGTGGCAGGGATGGTGGCGTAGAAAAATGTGTGCTGCGCGAGAAAAGTTTGTCGGCAGTAAGCAGCTTTGGTGAATTCCTTCTGGATATCCCAGTTAAAGTGCGCTGCTTTGAAACTGCACGCTCGTTGGTACGCAGAGTTCTTCACTTTTGGATCGTCGTTCGTTATATTATCTTCCTTTTCGACTCGCGAAAATTGTTCGACCGCGACTTTGTGTCGCAGATTGTCCACGGATTTTTATGTATTAATTTTCATATACTTTTTTTTACAATTGATAATCAAATTATTCCTACATGCTAAGCATTTCATTAAGCATTTCATTAAATTTTCCTTTTCTGATATCATTATTATAAATTATTTCAAATCTATTCTTTTTTGTTGCTAAGTTCAGAGTTATACCTGTTGATTTATAACAGTGTTTAAGTCCGAGATTTTGTTCCGCGTAATGACGTTTCTGAGACTCAACCAACAACAGCTAGAATTCCTCTTACAAGAACGTTGTGGTAAACAATGCTGACTTTCTAAGAGGTCTTTAGTTGCACCTCACTGGTCCTCCAATTCCTTGACATTTTAGTATTATGCAAAGATGTGTCGACATCTCTTAAGTAATGAATAAGGTCTTTGAATAATTGTTGCCATGTTTGAATTACGTGATAATTTTTCTAAATGTATTAGAAATCATCTCTTAGAAATGCATTTTGTTATCGGGCTACTTATGTGTTTAGACGTATACGTACGAGAAAATAATATGTATTAAATTAATATATTTTCTAAATAGAACGTTTTTAAGATTTTTATCTTATAGGAATAACTTCATTACAATTTGCTTTATAAACATGTTTTTCCATTTACCTTTTCTATGACACTTTTGATTATCGATACTATTTCGGACTGTCTTTTTTTTATCCAAATATTTCCTTAAATGTCTATAATAAATATTTTAACTCATTTTATACTTTTTCTATTTTGCAAAAGGACTTACAAATTGCTGACATGCGAAAGTATTTTCTATAAAGTTCTGTTTTCATATCTACGTATCGTCCATCGGAACAACGCAACTGCCATATGATAGCTATTGTATTTCCTCTATTTCCAACCGATATTCTTTCGATGCGAGACTTTCGAGTGAGAAATATAGCAAGAAAGTTGAGATAGAAATTCACTCTTTCTCCTGCGAAATACTTTCTTTCTCATTTCTGTACTTTTCCTAACGGTGAACTGGATATTCTCTCATCCTTGTATCAACTGCAATTTTCCCAAGATATTTTGATATTGAACTGCTATTTTTATATGCTAAGTATCGAATAAATTTTAAGATATAGATTTTAAGATTTTATGATACAAACTAAATATCGAATAAATAACTTTTGTAGTACAAGCTTAGCTTGATAAATGACGCTTTACGATCATTTTATGTAAATTGATGTAAAGCTTTAAGGCACAGTCACAATTTAACCGAAGTTCAATTTATTTGTCATCTCTTTCTAATTCTAGAATTGGAAAAAGATAAGGAATAAGTTAAAACTCACTTAAACGTTAATCGTAAGTTATGAAACGGGCCTAAATCATTATTTCGTATATCTCCATAAGACATAAACGGTATATATGCAATATATATTGAATATGATGCGGTCCATTTAATACAGTACTATTAATTGCAGTGAGTGTGCAAGCTGCCTGTGAGAGTCGGCACAAATTATCAATTACAAATGCTATTTTAGCGTCACATGCGCGGTCATTTATGCATAGTGGCAGGACATTCCATTTTCGTCTTTCGAAAATCAAACGAACATTAACAAGCATACAGAAACAGTAGGACTTCCATTACTATAATTAGCCGAAATGCATAGTGCACGAGACGTGTCGCACTTGTGTATTTTAGCGACGTAAAAGCTTTTAACCGATCCATTCTCTTCTATTCTCTTTGAAACAGCAATTAAAGCAGTTTGAAAGAGATTGAGAATATTAAAAGTTTTGATATAAATACAGCCAATTGTTCAAAAATTGGATAATTGAAATAAGTTTTACTTTTATTAATTGATATTATTTCCGAATCTCTTATCTATCGTATAAGATATAGTCTTTCGCAAGTTGCATAAGAGAACAATAATAAAGGAAGTAACATTGTGATTTCGGCCATCACGTTGAAAGTATCAGGAAGTGACTAGTGCAGAATTTTGCGGTGATTTATCGATGAGAAACGCGCACGGAAATGCTCCCGGAATGGCAATATCTCTGAGGGAGAGATCAAGAAGGCAGGAAACCCGCGGGAAATTCGATCACCCGGATATTACTCCGATTCTGCGTCTCTAGCTGAGCGAGAAACTTTTTGGAGGATGAGGAAGTGAACTTTAAAAGTAGAAAAATAATCTCCCGCGTAGCAACTTTCGCGGCGAAAACGCTCGCGTCGAATGCCACGAGGCCATTTCTTATCGTAGCTATTATTTCAGTTACTCTGACTTCGCTCGAGATCATTGTTTCTCTCGTGTTATTACTGCTATTTTAGTCAGACATTTGAGAACAAATTAAATCCACAATTTGGCATATGTTTGTTTTCACTTTGTTCGTTTTGTTTGTATGCAAGATTTTTTATGCTTTTGTCAAAACAATTTTATATGTATGGCCGATAATTGCTTCTAATATTTAAGAGTCTAAAGTATATATTTAGAGTAATTGAAATTAATATTTTGTACAAGGGTGGAAGTATTGAATCTTACATAACACATAATATATTATACATAAGAAAATGAGTCAATAAAAATAAATCTTTTATTTTTTTCTTTTCCATTAAATAAAAGATCTTGATTGATTTTCTTATGCTTCATGCAATCTATGTTCCTTTTCTTAGTCTTAAGATGTCACAAGCCAATCACAGAACTGTATTAGCATTTTAAGATTTGAAATAAGAACAAATTATGAATATTCCGATAAATATTGATATAATTTTTAAATAGAGTTCTTTTTGCTGCAAAAATTACCGTCGATATCGTTTGATATTTGTATCGGAAGTAGCAGTTTAACAGGAAATACATTCTCGGTTGAATTTATTACTCGACACGTAGTTGACGTATCCGTGTCGCGTCACTTGCATATCCGCCAGGCAATATGCACATCCGTTAATCAACCCTGAACGCTCTTACGTACAACCGAATAATATATGGCAATTATTGTCTTCTCCTGAGGGAACTCGCATAGATACGTTTGAATTGCGTACCGCCATATCAATACGCGTTCTGTATGTATTTAACATACGATCCACTCGTAGATATCTATCACTTTATAAATAAGACAAATTAATAGTGCTCTCTAAATCCAGTGGATAGCCACTAATTACTCAATAGCACACTGAATTAAATAATTGGCACTGATAATCAGTGAAGTTTAAAAAAGGAAAAATGTTTAAGTATTACAATATATAGGGTCTTTCCATAGGGACGCTCGAAATTTGTTAGACCATAATAGCCATTGTTAAAGTGACATCTGTCAAATTTGTTGTGAATTGTTTAGTAGTGTATGTCAAATCACCATGGAAGGTCATAGTATTGAGCAACGTGTGCAAATCATAAAATTTTATTATCAAAATCAGTGCTCCGTTCGAGAAACATTCCGCGCATTACGTGATTTTTATCCTCACCACAACCGCCCTGCCGAGTCGACTATTCGACGTTTAGTAGCCAAATTCGAGTCAACCGGTTCGATAAATAATCAGCCCACATCAGTACATCGTCGAAACGCAAGGTCTGCTGAAAACATCGCTGCTGTGCGTGAGAGTGTACAGGAAAACCCGAGGCGATCAATTTCTCGTCGTTCACAAAAACTTGGTCTTTCTGCGACTTCAACTTGGCGAATTTTGCGTCGGGACTTGGGTCTGCACCCCTATAAAATTCAACTGACCCAGGAACTTAAGGTAAACAACCATAGACAACACCGTGTGTTCGCTGATTGGGTTCTGGAGCAGTTGGAAGTTAACCCAAATTTCGCCAAACAAATCATCTTTAGCGATGAGGCCCATTTTTGGATGAATGGATATGTGAACAAGCAAAATTGTCGAATTTGAGACGATACCAATCCACGCGAGATAAACCAGCTCCAAATGCATCCCGAGAAAGTCACTGTTTGGTGCGAATTTTAGTCTGGCGGAATCATCGATCCGTACTTCTTTCAAAACGAAGCGGGCGTTGCCATAACCGTCAACGGCGAGCGCTTCAGATCGATGATAAGCAACTTCTTGTGGCCTAAAATGGATGATATGGATACCGATAACATGATTCCAACAGGATGGCGCTACATGCCACAATGGACATTCTGCACGAGCGATTTGAGGGCGCGATTTGGTTATCTCGCGCGGCGGCGACGTGAACCGGTCACCGAGATCGTGCGATTTAACGCCTTTAAACTTCTTCCTTTGGGGCTATCTTAAATCGCAGGTCTATACGAATAAACCGCAAACAATTGATGCTCTCAAAGTCAACATAACAAACGCCATCCAGCAAATTCAGCCAGATTTATGCGAGAAAGTCATCGAAAATTGGACCCCTCGAATACGTGTCACCAAGTGAAGCTGCGGCGGACATTTGAGCGACGTTATATTCCATACTTAATGCCATAAAATATTCTTTCAAATAAAAAAAAAATTGATTGGATATCTCACACACAACTTGTTTTATTTACATTTAAAAATCGAGCGTCCTTTTTGAAAAATCCTTTATAAGTAAATTGATATTGATATTGATTAATTTCAATTTTCCAACATTATATTCATTGAATTTAAGCATTAAAACAAGAGAGATCACATAATAAAGATTAACTAAGGGATCTCACATTTAATTCACTGATTACCAGCATACTTGACACTGATATCAGTAATATTATCCACTGATTCAGATTTAGAGGGTGCTAAGCTTAAAAAATTTTTGTTATAATATACAGTGAGAACAAAAAGTATTCATACAAAGAAATTTGTTATAAAAAAAGTCTTATTTGTAAAAAATAAACATTAACAATTTTATAATGAATACATTTTATTTTAAACATAAACAAACGAGCTTCGCATATATTCCTAATTTTTTAGAAACTAAATTTCTCATTTGTACGAATACTTTTTGAGCATTCAAACAAGTATAAGCTTAAATCCGCTGTTTTTTAGTCAGAAAAATACATTTTTTTCCTAGGAAGCAAAAACAAATTTATTCAAAGTACTTGTCCTCGCTAACTATACATTTTTCCCATCTTTCGGGCAATTTGTGTATACCACGCCAAAAAAATTCCTCATCTTTCGAGGCAAACCACTCATCAAGCCATTTTCGGATGTCTTCTTAAGAATGGAAGTGCCGCTCAGCGAGCGCGTGGCCCATCGACGAAAACAGGTGATAGTCAGAAGGTGCCAGGTCTGGTGAGTAAGCGGGATGGAGTAGCACTTCCCAGTTGAGTGTCTCCAAGTAGTTTTGGACCATTGTTGACGTGTGCGATGGTGTGTTGTCGGAGGAAAATCAGCTTGTCATGTTTTTTCCGATAATGCAGCCTTTTTTCACGCAGAGCACGGTGCAATTTGATCAGTTGTTGGTGGTAGCGGTGCGCATTAACAGTTTCAGGTTTTAACAGCTCGTAGTAGATGACACCCTCCTGATCCCATCAAACGCACAGCATCGTCTTCCATCCGAAGCGATTTGGTCTTGAGGAAGATGTTGATGGTTGGGCGGGATCAACCCAAGATTTCTTGCGTTTAGGATTCTGAAAATAGATCCACTTTTCATCGCCTGTCACAATCCGATGCAGGAACGACTTTCTTTTTTGTCTGGCAAGCAGAATTTGGCATGTGTTTTGGCGTCGCTCTATCTGCCTATCGTTCAGTTCATGCGGCACCCATTTTCCGATCTTTTGAATCTTCCCCATGGCATGTAGCCGCATGGAAATGGCTGCTTGAGAAACACTCAATTGCTCGGCAAACATTTTTTGCGATTGGGTATCACCTTCATCTAAAAGAGCCTGCAATTGACAGTCCTCAACCTTCCTGGGCCGGCTTTTTCACGCTTCTTGTCACTCAGGTCAAAATTGTCGTCATTGAACCGGCGAAACCAATCTCTGCACGTTTCCAATAAAGCATTGTCACCATAGGCCTCCATAAACATTCGATGCGATTCGGCAGCCGATTTCTTCAAATTGAAACAAAAAAGCAAAGCTTCCCGCATATGCTTTTTTTTTTAGCAAAAAACATGATTACGAAAGAAAAAATATATGTTGTTGTATGAAATTGCTGATGATGTGCACTGGTTAATGTTGACAGATGTCAAACACATAAAAAAAAGTGTGTTGTGTGCCCAAGGTAGCTTTGTACTCTCATTAATGCCATCTATGAGCAAACAGCGGATTTAAGCTTATACACCTGATATAATTTTTAACTTTCGCTTATTTTTCAGATGATATATTTTGTATAATTAATACACATATTTTTGATATATATAATTTTAAGAAACATACCATCTATTTTATTTTTTATGAATAAATTAATTATCCATCAAGAAATGATCATCAATTAAACATCTAATCGATGTCAAATTGAATTGAAATCATCATATTTATATCGATTCGACATCAATTCGATAACTCAGTTCTCGCTGGATAATATTTTACTTTTTAAAAGAATAAAGTTTTTTAAAAAATATTTTCTCTGTACGAATACTTTTTG
>NW_017259545.1:1338895-1343127 GCF_001594045.1 Atta colombica | reverse complement strand
TATATATATATATGGTTTTTATGTTGATTTCGTTGTAAAGAATTTCTTAGAGTGAGGTTGATATGCATACAGATAATGCATAATAATGAATATTATAATAATGAATATTACACTGCTTTGCACGGTGCTATATTGCGCCGCTTATATAAATCGCATTAAAAGTAAGAAACTCATAAACGTCGAACTTGGCCATTATGCAACATATATACACACACACACACGCACATACATACACGTACACCCACGGCAGAAGAAGCACGCGCGAGAGAGGCTGGAAATCGGGGCGGTGCCACGAGATTATAATACTGAACGAGTTTAACGCGCAGAAATTTAATTTTGCGACATGCTCGTAACTTCCACCGGTGCAAACTGCAATTTGCGTTTCTGCGCGCGCGCTGAGCCACCGCGATTGCAATCAAACTGAAAAACGAAGTTGACCTTTGCGAGCCGCGTAATCCAAAACCGCGCACGGCTTTAACGCAATGCAATTCGTGTGATGCAGCCGAAGTTACATGTGCGCGGAGCAATCCGCGGGTGAAATTTCTCTGCTTGTTACGCCGAGTCTCGCTTTTTTCTCGATTCCCTCGCGTTGAAACGCCAGGCGCAGATTAATTCAGTAACGCAATTCCATGATGAATATTAGCTTGAACCGCAATAAAGTTTGTTTACTTTGGATTCTCTGTCGAATTTACGAATCTACGTGATTCGCTTGTAGGCGAGATATTAATTACAGCGCGACATATGCAAATTGTTTCGTTTAAATCATAACATATGTCCACTATCACCTGCACGTTGTGCGAATTTTACGCATGTGACGATTATCCTCTCCGTTAAATTTCTCTTACGTTCTATTTTTGACGGCTTTAATTAATGCAAATTATATAATAATCCCATTTATCCATTGAAATAAAATTGGCCCTGTGACAGTAGTTAAATTAGCCGAATGTAACCGTCGTGTTTGACTCACAAATTTAATCGCGCGCGTTTAATCGTGAATACGATTAAATCACCGTGGCAGTTATAACGCGGACGTTAGAGCACGCAGAAGCACGTCTCTGCGAAAGTTATGTCGACGATTTTTCAGAACGAGTTACCGCCACCGCCACTGGCATTGCGATGCTTGAATATTCATGAAAAGCGAACAAACCACCGCGTGCACACTCGCTTATCATATGAATAGCAGTGCGTGTCGCGATCAAGACGCACAGTTGTTCGAGATGCGTTCGCAGAAAAAGTCATCAGTTTTTCATTAATAATTACACACGACAAAATATAATTATAAGTCCGACAGGGAAGTCAGAGTACGCGTTTTCGTATTTATGAAGAGTTATCATAACATATCGTGCGCGAAACTGGAATGTAGATGAAAGACGGAAAGTAAAGATACCTTTCGCATCTTGCAAACTTTGATTGCGAACATCTTCATGCGCGCTGTAAGCAGGTAAGCATGTGCCAGTGAAATAAACCGAGCAATTTAATAGCGTATGTAGATATATAGACGAAAGTGAAAGATATATCAGCTCTTTTCTGTAGCAGAAATAATTGGCAGAATTTACGAGCGTATTTGTATTTCAATGAAATATTTATTATCTTTTTATAATAATTGCTAAACACATTTCATTAATAAATTATCGTCGATTAAAATTATTGATCAGAAGTTGACACAAACTGGTAAAGTCCATATTTTATTTATGCTAGGTACATTTAATATATGCAATTGATCAAAATCAGAGAAATGTTGAAGAAAATAAAGAGAAATATTAAATATGCGATGCAAATATGCTTTTAGCAATTAATCATTTATTTTATCTCATTACTTTGCATATCGCCAAGTATAATACCCATACAAATAAGTTTAAAACGTAGGATATAAAATGTCAAACATGTATTTGTGACAACGTAATACATTTGTCATGTAGATCCTAGCATAAATAAAATATTCATTGGATGTAATTGGTTAATTAGAATAATGAAATATTGTCAGATGCTTCTTTGTTTCATCTCTACTCCAAAGTTTAATGGAGAAATCGTATGTCATTCTCATGCAAGCGAGAAAAAGCAGTCGCAGTGGCGTATGCTCACATTTATTTCAATATTACGTTATTCTTCATTAATTCTCTAATATATTATCTTGCGCGATGCAAGTCGGAAAATGTATCGCACGTACTTCGCGAACTTTAAAATTATTACTGACTTTGCATATTCGTGCGAAACAGTACGTAGATATTATTTAAATTATATTTTAATCAAATTTTTATAAAAAATTACACAGTATTAATTTGATGAAACAGAAATTAGAAAAAATTTCCATATTACTTCTACTATTCGCAGACTGGAACGATCGAGCTATTCTGCATAACGCGACGATACATTTGATCCGATGATTGACGCTCATAAAAATACAGGTTATATGTTCATGAAACCCAGGATCAAAGGAACTGCAATATGCGAATTGTTTGAAAAATCGACTGTCAGTATAATCGTGCGGATGAGCTCGTAAGCACGCATGGAAATTGCACATGCTGAAGTCTTTGAAGTACCTATAGCTGGGCTGATTTATCGGTTGGCTATCACGTCGTTTTATTCTCGAGTGAGGCAAATAGCGAAAAATTGCGACGACGAAAGCGCACGAGATGCGTAAAACGCATCGAGTTAGATAGCGAATATCACTTTATCCTTACGTTAACAAATCCATTGTACGCGTCGTCGAGCACGATGAGAGTAATAATGAATTTATTAGTTGCAATCATTTTTATATTTGGCGTAAAATAATATATAATAAAGATTCAGATATGACAGAAATAATACAATTGATTTCGCCATTTTTTAGATATTCGATTATAGAGTACTCAAATTGCTGCAAGTTTTTTTATCATGCTCTCATAATTTTTTTTTGAAAAGACAACCTTTTTTAATAGACTCGCTTTGCAAAAGTATTTTTTTTTTGCATAGCGCTTTTATATCGGCGCTTGATTAAATATTCATAATCAAATAGAGCGTACAATTCTCGAGAATTTATATAATCATTATATAATCATTATATTTTTGGAAGCTACACAAGTCGAGTCACGGCGCAAAAATTTATACGAGCCCGATGAGCCAACGGCGAAATAATGTGAGGAAATTTTTCCCGACGAAAAAAAAAGAGATAGAGAGCGAGAGAAAGAAAGAGAGAAATTCTTATAGACACGCAATGCCGAAGTCTTCATTGAATAGTAAAACGACACAAACAACTTTGGCGAACGATAAAAATATGCCGAATAAAATTTTGCGTTTGTAATTCTTAGTGCGCGTTCGGCGAGAAACTGGTTCTAACCTATTATAGATTCATGACGCAATCAAGGTTGGACAAACAAGAGAAGTGTACCCTGTTTGTAGTCTTACCCGGTTATGGAGGAGCAATTGTCGGCTTATCCAATAATGAAGACTTCAATATTGCGCTTTTGAAAGGTCTATTGATATTATTTATAGGTGACAGAAGGTCGATCATTAATCATTACGTTATGATTAAGTAATCATCCGATTTTCTCACTGTCACTTCTCTTGTCATTTTATAATAAAAGAAATTCTTCAAATTTTTTTATTCTCTATCAGTCAGTTAAATATTGATGAAGGTTTCGCCATTTTTTATCGATGCGCGCGCTTAATTGGATTCTGTCAACGTCGATTAAAAATATTTAACGTCAAAAAGAGGCACATAAAATATAATCACGAGCGATCAATTATGAGAATCGTTATTCTACCGCATTGCATGAAATTCTCGAGGATCGTTTGATATCTTTCAAAGGATATCTCGAGGAAGAGAAATAGAAATAGATGATCGTTCTTGAGCGCACAATGGTTGGAGCGAGACTGTTTTGTTCCGTTTGAATAAATCGTCTGGTGTTCATCTAAAACTGGGCTGCAACATTTTTCCCGAAATACTTAGGTAAATATAAGATCTCACTGAATAATAAATTTTGTTCCCGAACTATGTTTGTCTACGGACCTATAATTCATGAGTCGCCAGTCGCGTCACTGTGCGGTTTCATCTCGTAATATAAAGAGAAATGAATACGTTATACGTCACACTCATGAGATCAAAAGGCGTATCAACGAACAACATTCGTGAGATAGACAGATTCATATCTATTTTGTTCAAAAATATTTTGTCTAAAAACTTAATTACTGCACTTATCGTAATAATTTAATTAGCTACAGCAAGAAAACATGTAATAAATTTTATTATATTG
>NW_017259545.1:1338255-1338795 GCF_001594045.1 Atta colombica | reverse complement strand
GAGAGAGAGAGAAAGAGAGAGAGAGAGAGAGAGAGAGAGAGAGAGAGAGAGAGAGAGAGGGAGAGGAGTACAATAATTCTATCCTTCAAAATTTTATTTTTTACATGAACAGATATAAGAAAGAAGCATAAGAAAGAGAAGAAATTTGCCTGCTACGCATTTGAGCTAATTACGATTGATGAACGCATTCTGAATTACAAGAGCAAATACGAACCCAGACGCGTATTCCTCATTATGCCACTCTGATGCGACACGATACATCGCGTCGCGACGCTGCAATGGATCCAAAGCGGATGACGCTCATCGTCAGTCGGCTATTCGTTTTTGTGCACTTCTGCTTCCGGAAAAAGCCACCGCACGGCTGACATTGCTGGTCTGGTACGATAAATTACCGCGGGGACAACGAGCGCGAGCATTCTCCGTGAATTTTCCTTATCACAACGCACGTGACCGAGTTTGCTCGTAAAATCAGTATATCTTAAAAATCCAGTCTTCTAAAAGAGAGAGAGAGAGAGAGAGAGAGAGAGAGAGAGAGAGAGA
>NW_017259545.1:1300577-1338155 GCF_001594045.1 Atta colombica | reverse complement strand
GAGAGAGAGAGAGAAAGAAAGAGAGAGAGAGAGAGAGAGAGAGAGAGAGAGAGAGAGAACTGAAATTCACACACTCGCTACTTCTCGTCTAGAAACTTCACTTAATATCAGAAAGTATTGATGCTTCTTCACTAACAATTGGATTTTTAACAGTGATATTTTAGCTTCGCTAGCTGCTGAGTACCATTATTAATCTAAAGTCGGCCATCCATTAATAACAATTAATAAAATGTTTATTTATATCGTATATTTATAAATGTTAATTTAATTATCAAATTATGTGTCACTTGCACATTAAAAACAGTTAAAGGACGCTCTGTCAATATGATAAAAATAATAGCCTCTATATTTGTATATATTTTTGGCCTATTAATCTTTTTACGTTTTAAAAACACATTTTTGACAAATTTATTGACACATTTATTGAAATGTTATGAAACGAAAATTTTGAGGACATTGTAATTGTAATTTCAGTATAACAAATATTTTCTGAATCGAAATTGAAACGAGATAGATTAAAGAAAATAAAATATGAAAACAGAAATGCTTAATATTTTCTTTATTTCTTCGTCAAAATTGTATGCGTTCGAAGTTTATTTTATCGCTTATATATAGTATATAAATATTGCATATATGCACACAACATTTAGCTATAGAAATAATCGATTGGTTGTAACATTGGTTATGCTCTATAATTCACTGATACCATGTGCAAATCCACTTAGCCTCCCGGCTATTTCGTTTGTGTCAAATTTTTGCGCCAAACACTTTCGCGTTATATCAACCATTTTTTTCTTTTTTTTTGTCAGTAATTTAATATTTCATAATTTGATCCTAGCTATCACGATTTAATATATCGCATAGATATTTTTAACGCATAACTGCACCACGTGCGATCAATTACCGATCGTATTGCCGGATGAATTTATTAGGGTCGTTTATTAGGAGAAATTACGCGGTCGCGTTACGGTAAATGAATTAAAACACTTCTATCCACGGGCAGAAAGTACAACGCACGAAATTATCTTATCTGGATCAACCAGGCTATGTGAGTAATAAATAATTATTATCAGCCGTGATTTTCGATGAGCAAATTTTCCGCAATTTTTCACGACAGTTTTTTTGAACGAGACTGCGCTCTATGATTTATTCAAGAAAACGAGCTATTGTTGTGGCACGAAAGCACTATTTAAATAGCGAGATCGATGTTGCGGATCAGAGACAAGCATCACGTGTCGCTTTCCGTAATGTTTTTAACGATTTTTCCAACGCCGTTTGCGGCATTTATTCGCGCGGCATAAATAACGGATATAATAGCTGGCAATAACGTCGGTCGAGCGGCGTGCTAAAGGATAATTTACGATAAAAATGCGATCGCCGATATCACCGTGAATATCGATTTTATAATGCAGAATGAGCCGAGCTACGGATGAATAGAATCCTTCGATATATAATAGAATACATGGGCAAATGAAAAAGACTACTTATTAAGAATTTATCCTTTTTAGCTGCCTCTCAGTTCAATATATCTAATAATAAATATTGAAAAGATTCGCGAGAGATTTTTAGTCGTCAAATCGCCAACGAATCTCTATCAGGAAAAAAATGAGTCATATTTAATCCATTAAACAATTTATTAAATGAAAAGATCCATAATAGTAAAATAATACAGAGGAAAAAAATAGGGTTTCTTTATGGAATCGTGGAAATGGAATAATCTCAATATCTTTAAAGTTCGCAAAGTAAGCAACTTAATTTTATTATCGCTCCTTGTTATAGTCAAGAAAATCCAAATGAAATATAAAAGAAAAATGCAAATATTTTATTGTATTTTATTTTGCCGTTCGATTGGCATTGTAGTTCCATTTTTTTGCGGCATTCCTGAAAGATTCGAGCAATCATAACGCTCTATGCAAAAAAAAAAATTGCAAGCACACGCTTGATTTTAATTGCATATGTTAGCCACCTCTATCGCGATATTTTTGCCGGTCAGCAATTACGGCGACCGCGGTGAGGAAAAATTACCGACAAGAATGGGAAAACGACGGCCATGGCGGAAATGAGGCGGAGGTGGAGAGGCGCGGATAATGACTCGGCTGTACGCTTTTCCGCGATATCTGTGCGCGGTCGGAGGTGCCCTACGTGTACTGTACCATTCTAAATTATTGCTGGCGATTTGTTTGCTTTCCGGACTCGCCCGCGAGAGAATCCCGTGCGGATTAATCGATCGAAGTGTCGCGGATCAATTATAGACGATTAATTATAGACGATAAACCGAAGAGATGTAGAGGGTCATTTGAAAATTTGGGTCGTATCCCGAGAGCAAACCGATTAGTGAAAAAGCGTATTTGGCGCGATCGATTCAGTCAGTTTATTTGAAATATATAGAGTCTTGGCGAACACGCTCTCAGTCTGGCGATGACGTGGCAGAAGAATACATCGATTGATTTGTTTGCAGGCTTGCGACTGTCTGGGAGTCAGCAAGGAGTGCGACTATTTCGGACTGAAGTATCAAAATGCGAAGGGCGAGGAACTCTGGTTGAATCTGAGGAACCCCATAGAGCGGCAGACCGGCGGTGGTGTAGCGCCTCTAAGATTCGCTCTGAGGGTTAAGTTTTGGGTACCGCCTCACCTGTTGCTGCAGGAAGCCACCAGGTAAGGAAAATTAATCGACACGAACCGTACTATTGTTTGTTCGAATATGTGTCGCGACCGAATAGATCGAAACGTTTTAAATTCTTTCAGAATAATTCGTAAATATATCTTTAGCAACTTGGATATGTAAACAGTTATAATTGGACTGTACAAAATTTGAAATATTAATTTATCTCTGGTAAACATCGTTAAAAATTTCCCCTTGAATTCAGGTTCGTTCAACCCACTAAAATCACCCATGTTACTATAATATTTTGGCTTTGTTTCAATGGGATATCACCGGCAATTCTAATGTTTAATTAAAATGCTTTCATCTTCCATATATACCTTCATATGATTGTTTAACGCAGTAATTTAGTAAAGCTTCTATTTTGCGTTTATAGTTCGTTTGTGAACGAAGGTTTGAAGGGGATCTACATGTAATCTCGTAAACTCCCAAAGAGCTTGCAATGTTCGTCGTTCCTTAGCAGTCGAGAGATTTAGGTGGACGAATAGTTTACACGCTCGACAGACAAGTGATCCTCCGATTGATTGGTCGCTGTCGATGTGATTTCAAGCAGAAGCTTATTTCCGGGATTATCGTGCGACATTGTCTAGAGTTAAATTAGACGTCGATGATGCCTAATGGGATCATGATAATCTCACAATAAGACTCCTCTAAAATACTCTTAATCCTAGAAGAGCTTTTAATCCAAGTATCCCATCATCTTTCTTTTTCTGAAATAAATTTCCAGTATCGGTAACTGGAAGTAGTTAGACCAATCCCTCTTTGCTACCGTCGCCGCTTTAATTGCAGGACATTTGCATTGTCTTCGACATCACCAACCAAACCCCTTTGTGTCTCTTATCGATCCTCGAACGTTTAATACGGAAAACTAGTTTTAAAATTCAGTTCAAGTTTCACTTCGTAATATCTATTGCACGATCGCGAATTCCGTTAATGCAATACGAATTCAAATAGGTACGATATTGCTTTCTGTGTACGTAGTTTGTAATAATATATGTAATAAATCCCACGAGGATATAAAACTGTTCGATTGTATTTTTTAAATCAACATCCGACATCGTAAACTGCGGAATGAGAAACTGCCTCCGGGAAATATACGTCGCGAATGTTCGGCTGGAAAGCAGAAACTCGTTTTGTTTGAAGTTCTGATTGGCTCGTTACTGCGGCGCGACGCCGCATATTCAAAGCGAGACTCGCCGCGAACTCTCCGTGGCAGTTGCGAATTGCGTCCGCTGTAATCCGATGCGCAATGCACTCGTGCGAACGCAACAGCGAAAGGACGATACGGAGCTTTCGTCCGAATTGAAAATTGTTTCTGCCGTAAAAAAGCTCTCCCTTTTTCGGAGGAAGAGAAAAAGAATAATGATGAAAGAAAGGAAGAGAGGGAGAGAGAAAACGTGCCAAGAGATGGAAAACAGGTAGGAAGAGAAAGAAAAGGAATGCGCGAACATTCGTGCAATCAGTCGGATTCCTTGAGCGCGATCTGCGCGATCCATCGATCCTCCAGCGAGCACGTACGAAATTGCATGCTGGCGTCGCCGTGAAAGTACTGATTGCATATCCGCCGATATCATCTTGTCGAATATGTGTTTTCGTACAGGAGTACGAGATCGACATTGCACCGGTGCGCTTCTCCGCATGAGACACACGGTAAATAATGTTATGCACGGTGCCGTGCGATTTATTTTGCATTATTCGCGGCATTTCTATCGGCGCCACCCCGATACGTGACATTTCGCGACTGTGCCTCAATACAATTGCTGCGTCACGAAATTGAATTGCTTCGGTGGAGAACAGGGAATATTTGGGGAGCTTTCGCGGAGTTTTCTCATCGTAGATTTCCATTGAACGGATCACGTTCGAGAGGTGAAAAATTTAATGAAAAAATAGTTTGTGAACAGATAGACTTTAATTGCAATTTCCGTGAATCCTCTAGACTCATTTATTTATATTAAAATGGGGTGCTCTTCATTTGATACAAGTCAATACAAATGATTTTTTTTTATTCTCATTGAACACCAAGAAAGATAGAATGGTGTTTGTCGACTTGTGTCACTGAATTGAGAGTATCCCTGAATAATAGCCAGAGAAGCGGACCGGTGTTACGTATTCTGATTGGTCATCGCAAATGATCAATCATGAAATTGATTGATCGATATACATGACTGCCAAATGAACAATTTTACATTGACTCTGCTGAAGCTGTTAAGGACTTCGCGCAATCAAAGGAATAGAGAATAGGAATAACAGATTTCAAACATTGAAGTAGAACCAACTATAAATATCGATCTAAGACTCTAATTTATGTGTTGAGAAGTAGTTATATAGATATTTAAATTTCGCATTTTGGTAGATTCTTCCCTTTTGACGTTTAAGCTTCGGAAAGTAACGACGTGCTCTTTACCATTCTTCAGAGTTTTTTGCGATTTTCCTCAAAGTTTTTGCGATTTTCAAAGCAAAAAAATTCTCGACAATCCGGCAACGATCGCTCGCTCTTATGTCGAAAGTTTTTAGCGAATCGACACAAGATTAAATGTAATCAGGGTTGATCGTATTCGTAATTAGTAGCGGTCTGCAGATTTCAACGGATCAAAACATAATTTCAATTTAATCATGGTCGCTCGAATTACCCCGCGTGGGGCTAAATACGTGAAGAGTAATGCATCCGGCATGCGAATTAATTCGTCACTAGTAACGCGACGCTGTTGTAATTACGTCAGCTGGCGCGACGAACTCCCTCGTCCAATATGTAATTCGTTAAATTTACAACGAATCCTTCTTCCTTTACGTGTAATGTAAAAAAAAACGTGATGGTTATGTCTGAACAACCACATATTGCGAAATATTTTCACTAGAAATAATATCCTCCAAACTTCCAGAAAGGAACAAAAATGAATTGTCATATTTAAATCACTCTGCGTATTTGTAACGTATTTGTACTGATTAATATTGAAAATATTTAATTTTAATGTTTTAAATTGATGACTTAAATTAATGACATTTAATTTCTGCAACGTTCGAACATTAATAATTACTACGATATTACGAATTTGGACCAATTAGAATAAATATAACTATAGGATTTTTTTTATTTAATTAAATTAATAAATATTGTATATTTAATTTTATTGCAAAGACTAATAATAGACAAAATATAAAAGCGAAATTTTATTTAATTAAGAAATCATGCTTTTACACAAGTACACGTGAGTGAAATTTTACGCCTAACCTGATTACGCCTCGTTGAAAAAGCCAATTTCACAAGCTCCTCTTGAAGCCTCTTAATCCGTAACGCTTCAACGTCTCTTTCCGACATGTGTCCTTTGATGTTACCGTGTCGAATTAAATCCGAAATCTACCGAGGGATTCACTTCTCGCGAATTAACATTGCGCTTTCAAGTGCGATTGAGAACAGGAGAACTTTCTGACATTGCATCAACACAAGATCACTCAAAATATAGATTATTTTATTACAATTCGAATACGTTATCTCTATTTTGTGAATTTTTATTTTGAAGCGAATCACAGTTAATCTTTCGCAGATCCTTCAGTACGCAGACATATAAGCGAATTAATCTCTAACAAAATTACGACATTACTACGTCGCGCTTATTTTCCATTTCAGCCGACTATCTCGTAGAGTCGCGTATACTCGGCGGTAAAATCCGTGAAATATGGCACGAGCTCGAGCAAAAAGGTTTGTCTCGGGGCTGTCACATAAGATACTGCAAAATTAATTCAGACGTGTGGGTCAGATTTAATTGCGTTACACCGTGCCATTCATGCGGGTCTTTCCATGAAAGGGACTGCAGAATATCATCAAAGTTTTGCTGAATCGACATTGATATTAGACGCACTTGTACAAGTGCAGACATTAATGATGACCAGCCAAGCAACGTCGAGTTGTAACCATTTATTTTTATATCGTGAATGCATATTATATTATTTTTTTATCTCACAGTATTATTGCATCGACGAGAAGCTGGTGATTGATGTGTTAATCATTTACGAGTTGCCGAAATTAACTTGTTTTCGTTTTATTTAATTGATATATTTCGTTTATTTTGATGTTCACGTTAAGCTCGTTATTTTTAACGGCGATATTTTCATCTACTATTGTCATTTTCCAAAATGCACAGAAAATTTCGTAAAAATACAAGAACGTTGCGAAACGAAAATGATTTTTTTTTTTACTTAGAGTATTTCATCATTATATTTTATCATAGAATATAAATCACGTGGTATCACGTTAATTATTTGACGCTATCGACTTTATGTGCTTGTGATTTATCGATCTGCATTTTTATCCGCTAACAAAAACACGATTCTCCGATCGGAAATTCGGACCTCTGTCCGACGCTTCATACACGGCGCTCGCGATTTTGATTTATCGGCGATCTACATTTCGTTTGCAACGACGTCACGACTTTCCCGTCACATTTTGCCCGTAAATTTTAGGAAGATATACGGGCGCGAAGTGACACGTCTCGCCATTATCGTATCGCCGCGTGATCGATGATTAAAAATACAGCACGTTGGAAATTGCTATATCCATATTTTACGACTGACGTTACAGCGAAAATTAACGGACTGCGCAATTAATTTCGTAATAATGATTCGTTGCGAAATTTCAATGAACGCTGCCTGTTCGCCTGTTGGGTTTATACCATCGAGTTTACGCCACGAATAGATTGAGGAGCGAAACTCCATCGCTCCGTTCTTATTAATTCGCATTGCACTTCTGCATTAGTGAAATGTCGCCGGCAGGATCGTCTATCATACGTCGTAACAATGAGAGAGAGAGAGAGAGAGAGAGAGAGAGAGAGAGAGAGAGAGAGAGAGATCGCTGCAGCTCATTTCTTCCGACCGCGAAGTCGCGACGTTGATAAAGACAAAGTGTTTCCGTATCCGAGGCAGTCGGAACTCATAGTTAATCCGCAGAATTACAACTTCTCATAAGAATACTATAACGCGCAAGTCATTCATCATTTCGCTCGCACCACGAAGATCTCGAGGATTTGCGTTTGAGAAAACTCTTGAAGATTGAGAATTACAAACAATATTGTCATTTTTAACGATCGTTAAAACTACCTTTCTAACAAATTCAAATATTTAAGAGAACACAGCAATTTATGTGTTTATCGTAAATATTATTTGACCGGATGTTTAGGATTCCTTTGAGAAAGCTATTATTCCGTAAATTATTATTTGTAGTTCATAATATATTTGTAAATAATTATGTAAATACCAATTGATAAATTACCGATTGTAAAAAAAAATAACATAATTGAGAATTACAATCGCTATTAACATTCCTGTATGCAAATTTAATTATTCGATGTAAATTTGATATTTTAGCACATTTATCTAAATTTACATAGATCTTTATTCGCATATATGAGGAGACTATATATAATTTTACATTTATATTTCAATATTTCTATCTGAATCACACAGGCTTTTTTATTAGCAGTTTGCTCTTTAGTCAAGGTTTATTTCGACATTAGAATATGATATTCGTAATTTTTACAATCAGTGAGAGTGTCAGAATCAGAGTGATATTTCGATGGAAATATATGAGTGTATATTAAAGTCTGTAACATCAAAAAACCCAAACAACACTAAAATGGTTAAAATCCTGCAAATTTGCGATTATATGTTTTAACGTAGCATTGAAAAAAAAAATACGTTCTAAAGGTCAAACAAACATTTCCGTAGCAGTAATAAATGGAATAAAATAAAATATATGTCTCGCGCTTTTGCTTGTACGGATATAAAAAAAAAAGCGATCAGCAGAAAATGCTCGGACAGGAAACAGCTGTTTTTTATCGTCTGTATATTTGCAAAAAAAAATATTGTTCTGCGTCTAAAATTGCGTCCATGCCGCGTGGAAAAGACCAGCACGGCATGTGTTACATGTTATAAATTATAAGTTTTATCTCTCGCCCGGATATGGCTTAACTCTGATGAAAAGAAAAATGTCGTCGGCGTGCGACCGTCAGAAACGAGGACACTACAAAGGAAGAAATTCGAATTCATTGCACTCGCGAGCGAACCTTTTTGTCTCAACATATCGCAAAGCAAATAATAATACGTGTAATATGATGCTAATATTTCGTGCGCAAAAATTTAAGAAGATCGATGCTAAAAAGTTTCAAAAATTTGGAAACATAAGAAACATCGAGAATTTAAAATTCGTATTATATTTACATATTTAACGCGTAAATATCTTTATTATTATTTCATAGTTATTTTCTATACAGATTTGATAAAGTTTGATAATAAATGAGTGAATTCGAAAATATGGTATTCATTAATATTAATATGTATAATAGCATTAATATGAGCATAGCATGTATATGTATATTCAATGATGTTCCGCTCACTAATCCGGGTTTGACAAGAGCGAAACAGTCGACCGGACGAACTATATCTAACAGCGGTATTCATAGCTGGCCATTATTTGATGAATAAGCGTAGTTTCACGAATCTACGAATTTCCCACAATATATGCTAATTCCTCACAAGAAACCCCATTGTAGTTTCGCGAAACGTAAATCTATGAATAATGATTCGCTATTAATTACGCTTCCAATCGGGAAACGAAGCTGGATGGTAATCGCTTGTAACTATATATAACATTTCTTAAGACATGAAATAATTGCACCTATATTTGCGCTGCCGTTAATCTTTCGAGTGACTATTGAAGCGTGTTGGAAACGCAAGTTGTAAAGAGCAACAAAACCATGGATCTTGTACGAAACGCTGCGCAAGTGTTTTACAACAGCAGAAGTTTGGCTTTTTCAGTCTGTTCTCCCTTTTGTCCAGTAGCTCTGACCTCTCAATTCTCTTCGCCGAGCTTTTCGCGCGAGGCAAAACTCGCCGCTGGTTTTCGAAAAAGTAAGCGTGGGCCGAAGGGAAACGCCAGGAGGTGAATAACACGCGCGGATTGAAGCGTACGTTCGTCGATAAAATAAAAATAATAGTATACAAAGGACGCGCATTCAAGTAAAAGCGGGTAGTATCGAGAGGACAGCTTGGAAAAACTTTCGGCCGAGAAAATCGAACAGATAATCGCGCGGCGAAAAGGTTGAGAGAGGAAAGGATGCATATGTCGCACGTTAAAAGGGTGAAATAGCACGGCAATGTAACAAATAACGTAGTCGTGGCAACGAGGAAGCGAAATTCGAAAGAATTCGAGTTGCTTTAAGAATAGGAATCAGAATTTATAATGCAGGATATTTGTCGTAAAATATTAAATATATCTCTCTCTCTCTGTCGATAATTCTTTCGATATTCAACGATTACATTTCATTGTCTTCGAAGCCATCAAGATCTATCAAAATGTGAGATACACTGCTTCTCCTTTTGCCGGAATTTATCTCAAGTATTTAGATATGTTGGCTAACGCTCTGAAAGAGAGTATTTGACCTACATATGGTGAATTTTTTAATTATAAACATTAAATTTAAATTTTATATATGGCATTTTATTAACCATTACGGGAATAAAATCCTTTAACTTTTTATGCGAGAAAGTTTTTGGCATCGAATTTTTTATCTCTTTGCATTTCAATCAGCAAACTCTATTCCAACTGTATCATTCTCTCAGCATTTTTTCCACAGTTAAATTTTTTTACGACCATGGAATGATGACTCTCACAACTTCGGCAATTCCACATGTATAATTTGCGCTAAACTTTTTACCGAATTGCGCATTTTTCTTATATGTCACATTTTAATGTACGGTATCTCAAATGTTCTTAATTTCCATGATTACGTGCGTTTCTCATCTGTCGGCTTGCCTCGAAAAGCTTGCAATGTAAATCTTAAGTCGCACGTTAATGCGTTTACGACGCATCGTGCAACGGCGGATACGTTTTCGAGTAGCATCCTGCTCGGAAGAGATTTGTCCCCGGTTGCGAGAGGTGGCGGAGCTCGTAAAAGATGGCGGGTTCATTAGCGAGGGGTGACATAATTCAGGGAGTTAGTCGTTTGTAAATCAACCTGGGTGGTGGGTTAAAGACTTGAGCATGTGTCGCTGTGCGTACCGCGAGAAATTAAATGAAATATTACTCTGTCACGTGGTAATTCTTTAAATAAATTTTAGTTAAATCGCTGAACGCCATCCAGTGCGTACATGGTTCGCGTTAATTAGCGGCGCTTTATGCTTAAATTTATTACGCCGCATTTGCCAAAACGACATCCCAAATCCGTAAATTTGAATAAATTTTAACAAGCATAAAATGATTGTAAAATAAAATCGTGGAAGAGTGCTAAAGTATTCGTTATTGCGCGGAAAATTTTTTGAAATGTCGTCAAGATGCATTTGCGTATTTGAGTACCATTTTGTCGTTCAAAGCAAATCTTGCGAAGATACGTCACGTCGATTTTGCGACGGATATGTCGAAGTTAAAACAAATAACAATCTCGTCTCGCTTCTGAAGCTTCGTTTTCCTCGAGTTTCATCAATTCTCTTTCTCTTGATACTCGCTTTTGTATAACTTTCGAGAGTTCGGGGCGAAGTATCGATTGATTTCGAATGCGTGGAATTCATCACGCCATATCGTTTCGACGGAAAATGACTTTCCGGATGACGAACAAAAGCGACATGTTATTATAACTGTTAGGACTGTGTTATTCTTTTAGCGAATAGGACAAGATACTCAAGAATATTTCCCTCATTCGCATCTTTTCTCACAGAGACACGCTGACGATGGCCGTTCTCTTTTGCGATCGAGCTTTCTTATCGCATGGGAAACGACACGATTCCGAAGAGAAATTTACGTGAAAATGCGCATGAAAATACAGCACGTCGGTATAATTTTGTGCTTACTTTGCAAGAACTATTCAATGCTATGTATTCAATGAAACTACAGGCAGACACCCATGCTCTATAAAAACATACATCCTTGTACTGTAGCGGATTTACGGAGACAACATGGAGATTTACCTTAGAATCTTTCGTTTCTTCAAAATATTTTTAGTAAAAAATATGTTATATATATTTTTAATATTTCTACAATTTTTAATCACTATTTTGATATTCCAAAAATATTTTTTAATCAAAGATACTTGATCTAAGATAAAAACATATATTCCATTATATTATTCTTTTATGTTAATATACTGTATATATAACTTATGTTAATAATTTTAAATAAAACGTTTTATGAATTATACATTTAAATAATACTTTTTCAATGTAATAATTTACATAATAATTCAATTTTCTTTATACATTTGACCTTATAAAAAAAATGTCACTTGCGGCGATGGCCGCATCTCTTTGATAAATTTCTGGATACATCAATGCATCCTTGAGATATATAATAGAATATTTACATTCGATCTTTAGATTATTTTCGACGGCAATTACGTTCTTAATTTACGATTTGATAACTTTCATTCCTTTCCAAACATTTTCCTCGCGATGTTTGCACGATGCACTAATCCGCTCACGAGTGTAGGGAACTTCGTTGGCGATTTAGGTCAGGTGAAAAAGAAAAAACGTACTTAAGTCCAACCGTAGCTCTCTCTTGTCGACGGAATGGATACACATGTATGTATGTATGTACGTTGAATATATAAACTAACAATTTTCGGGCTGTGCGAACGCTCACCCGCACAACTACCTATAACAATTCCGGCAAATCTCTACGTCACGTGCCGCAAGGCGGATTTAAGTGCATAATTCATTGTTACTGTAACGTCGCGCATCCAAGTGAATGCGGTGCATTCTTGCGAACGGAGAAATTTCGCATGCTGCAATTGGAACGATGTAAAGAGCGGAATTTGTAAATTCTCTCCATCTGGTTTTGACTTTTAAGTGCCTAACTATTGAATGTATATTTATATTATTTAACACACATGACTTTTAATATGTAGATCTCTCTTCTGGTATTTTCAATTATTTCCTATTTCTTGAATTTTTCTTAAATCTTTCTCTAAGAAATTAAAAATTAATGACATTTTTTAATTATGAGATATACTTACGATTAATATTCCATTTTTCTGTGAAACAAATTAATTTTTTTTTAATTCTATGTTTTTATACATTGTTAATGTTTTAAAATTAATTTAAATATATAATATTTTGTTTAATATTAAACAATATGCAAATGAAATTAAATCTTATTTTAAATCAAATCAGAAGAATACAATTTTTTTATTTATCTACTGCTCATAAAGTGTAATATTATTCATTAGTATTTAATATAAAAATTATTTATGGAAGAGTATTTTTGCTAGAAAGATCAACTTCAAATTGAATCAATAAGAAATTCTGTCAATATTATCCGGACATTTTGCATATTCATTTTCACGAACATTCATATGAAAATTATTAATTTTTTTCTTTTTAGGTTTTTTTACATTTCTATTTTTAATCTTCTTTTATCATCTATTTTTTAGTAACTCGCCATATATGTGCGTAATATGCGCAGATAATAGCTATCGTATTTTAACTCTGGTATATTTTTTTTACTGCACTGTATTGCAAAAGTTGTGGCATATTCTTCCGGAAGTGAAAAAGTACCACCGATTCTTTACTGGGAATATCAAATCGCGCAGTTGCATATTTTATCTGTTGGTGCATAGCTTAATTCACATTGCCGCGTATTATCATGTATTTCGCGCTGCGAGACAAAGAAATTCGTCGGAAATTCCGAAACGGCCGCAGCTCGGGATATAAGTAATTCATTATTAATGTAACGATGGCTTGTATGGATCGAGTCAAGCTCGAAGAGGGAAAGGCTTATTCGTTTGGCACACAATGAGTCTCAAGTTGTGCTCCGAGTTGAGAAATGAGACAGGGATGAAATACTAGTTTCGATAATGGTTTGTAAACTTATAGTTTGGTGAATCGAATTCGCGAGTAAGGAGTTAAGTCTCTTCGTGTCGTCGCGTGTTTATCATATATTCACCTCTATAATTCTCTAGAAATTTAATCTTAATCTTAAATCTGAGCTAATTCAAACAAGGAATATGTATTAAACATTACATTATACAGAAAAAAATAAAATAAACAATAAGAGAAATTTTTATTCTTTGAACGCAATTTTTAAAAAAAATTTCGTTGTCGAACGAGATGTTTGTTCTAGAAATACAGGGATTACATACTGAAACAGATGTTCCGATAAAATGTTTTGGCATGATCTTACTGTTTTATAGTTACAAGCTGTATGAAAACATGTAAAACTCTGCTTTTTTCTACGTGATATATTTATCCCGGAATTACAATATATTCATTTTATACGAAAAGCAAAAATGCTCCAGCGAATAAAATACAATATTATGTTCATACATCTTTTCGAGTTTTGATTTTCGTTTTTGATATTGTTATTACATAGAAATATTGTTCATTACACTGCTGGTAGAACAGTGGTTATTGCTATTGATAGTTCTTGATCGGGTGATCATCGATATATAGCAATATTTCATAAATCTTTCATACATGCAAAAAAATATTTTGCTGCTCTAGTTAGAATTATCGCTGTTTTTTGTATCTGATAGAAAATTATATATTAAAATAAAATTATATATGTATCATACTCATAGAATTTGTAGCACAAATCTAAATTCTATCTCTGTCATCTGATTAGATGCAATACATATTCAATATTCGCAATACTTGCTAGAATCTATTTTAGCTAATTTTTTGTACTTAGATAATTTTCGCTATAACTGTAAGATCACTTCTTTGAGTGTAGATCTTCTTTACACTCTTCGTCATCATATGTTTAATTACATCGAGTATACCGGCAAGTACGGCGAGTGATTTACTGTCGTTCGCATTTTACCGGCAGTTGAATGCTCCTTCGCTCTTCCACCTCCTGCTTCGTCCAACTTTCCGCGATAGAAGAATATCAATTTTGCAGCGGCATTGTTAGACGCGCGCCGCACCGTTTACGATCTCGGAAAATCGACGGGAATCGCGCGGAAGTGAACCTCGTAAAAGGCTAATCTGATTTACAGTGGAATCTCAATCTGAGAGGGGCTCGTAAAAGCTTCGGACTTTTACGGCGCGTCGTGGACGAGCCAACTTTTGATATTAAGGACATCCTTTGGCGTGATTGCGCGCGAAAGTGGGAAAGAGAGAACTTTGTCCTAAAGTCTCAAACGCTTTTAAATACCGCGAACCTAATTGCAAGCGATCTCGAGGATGGCAATCGCGGTCGTCGTCTAGTTAAACGCTTGGAGTTGGCCCAGAGTTCTTTTTAAAAAGCCCTTTTTTCACCGAGACCCTGCTATAACGATATATCTGAGCGATCCTTCTTTTCTTTTCGTTTTCTGCGGTATGTCCCTGAAAAGGGATAAGCCGCTGAAAAGAGAGTGAAGAGGATGAAAGTAAGAGAAGACGATTGGCTTGAAGAGCGTTGAAGAGCGAATTGCCCGATCGCAGTGCTTTGAAAGATTAGCTTCGAAGGAAGCTTATGAGACTTAATTAGTTCTTGGCTTGATTAGTATTACATGGTGACGTACATAATAGTGTGATATAATTAGGAATGTACCTTAAGTCTTAATTATCGTTTAATAAACAGAGGTCACGTTCGTGTTCCTATTACATTGAAATTTGTTTTACAATTTTCTAAAAAGATAAAAATATTGATATACATAGGAATATCTATTAATCGCATTTTTATTGAAATGTGATTAACACATATTCCTTTATTGATTTTTATAAGGTAATGCTTTAAAAATTTTGTAATGCTTTAAAATCTCTCGTCACATATTAATCTCTCAATTCTAATTTTATCTCTAAATATTCTCTTTATCCTTATATATAACACTATCAAATAATGATAAAAAAAGATATCGATATCGTAAAAAAAAAACAAAAATCATCTGCATTTACAGCAATCTGATCTATCTATATCCTCTCGCATTTCCAATACGTTAATTTCTAATGCGTTTATATTAATACGATATTTCAATTTAAATAGTGACAAGATTTATTGACATTTATATTGTTTATACGTATTACTACATAATTGGTTTTCCGATCCTATTAATATTGAAATGTAATGAAGCATCGGCGCATCCTGTTATAAGTATTAGTCTGCGGTGTCCTCCAAATTATCCTCCCCTAATTGACTCGGTTGTTCTACCGCCAAACTATCATCGCCGTTTCTGAAAATAATGAGACAGCTTTTGAATCTCATGCAGTTAATGAATAGAGCCCCTCTGATGGCGACAGGCAAGGAAATTTCGAAAATTATCGACATGAACACTCATCTCTAATTCCGCGTTTCAACGCGAGGAAGAGATACGGTGGAGATATATCGGCATCTCGGCTTTTATCGGGAGCAGTCATGGCTCGAAGAGGATGGCTAGAAAGGAGGGAAGTGAAAACAGAGCAGACGGCGCACCACTATACCGGAAAATAGGGCGTTCGCTCCCGAGATTTCGTTTACCGTGGCTGTCTGACATCTCTGGCGTTGTAATCTGACGGTATTACAGCCGCCGCGAAGAAGCATGCTTTTTATTCTTTTTCCCTCTTTTACTTATCTCTGCCTTTCTCTCTCACTCTGTTTGAACTGCGTTACGTCGCGGAGGAGGGGTTCTTGAGAAATGTGGCTGTACCAAAGTTTTTCCGGAACCGTTGAAATTAAGGGGATTTTTTTTTTAATTGCTCGTGAAAGCATCTTGAACGTAATGACCACATGGCTTTGTAATTTCATGATAATGTAAGCGTAGTCGGACGGAACGAGAAGTTACATAAGCGACGATAAAATGAGTCCTTTATAGTGCGAATAAATGTTTCTTTTTTTTTCTCACATTGGATGTAAGTGTAATCGCGTTTATCTTACATTTACCTACTTGTACGAAAAGACATCTATTTTTTGATATGATATTGTAATGTAATCACGTTGTAACGCAACAATACTGTAACGGTAAACCTTATTGTTCGAGTAAACTGCCGCAATACGATAGCGTTATATCGTGTTCGCGATCAAAATATGAACAATTAATGTTGATTTTTTTTATACATTTGATAAATATATTAACACGAATAGTTCACCATAAATGGAAAATATGGTATATATATATGTATTTATATTCCAATGTGCACATTTCAATTTAATAATTCTTAGAATAATAGTAATAAGTATTTTTAGAATGTATGTTTTATTTAGATGCATAGTTTATCGATATTTAAAAATACCTCTTTTTCTATTGAATTATATAAATATAATTTCTTAGTAAGAATACAAAAGTTTAGTTAATAAATCTGAGATAGACAGGTCAAATATCGGAAGTACTGTAAAAGTTTTACTTGCATCATGTTGCGATAAAATGAAGACAAAAAGGGATAGGGAGGCGTATAAATCGAAACTAAAACCTGTTGAGCGTGGGGTAACTTACAGTGCACGTCACTTTCTTTCTTATAGGCGCTATTGATTTTATCGAAATAGCAAACTAGATAGTGTGTTGAAGCTTGTGTAATCACTTCGGGCGTAAAATTATGAACAGCGTTTTACAAAATATTAAAATAGTCGCCGCTTGTTTAATAGTGTAATAATTTATAATTCATGTCAAATTATGTATCTGTATCAAACATATTAAGAATATTAATATTATTTAATAATACTGAAGTTAATATTTAATAATATTAATTTTAGTATTTAATGATATTAATGTTACAATTATACTGCTTCTACAATATTTGTTCTATTTATTTTCATGAAATGCATATCATATTTTTAAGCTTTTGCATAAATTAAATCTATGCAATTAAATAAAAAGTTTTAGTTCTATGATAGCTAACAAGTAATAGAATTTCAAAGAAACCTCTGGAGGTACCACTTGCTAGTTTTAATCGTGGAATTCATTGCATTTTAACGCCTCCTATGACAAAGAGCGGCAAACGAAATTCAGAGGATCCATGAAAACTTCTGCTGTGGTAAAATTGAACGATCTCGCGTAACTTTGGTATCGGCTGAATAGTTTCTCAGTTTAATTTTAACCGAATGGATCGATGTGATGTTCGACGTTATTGCTGCAGCAGAATTAAGCGGAAGTAATAATTTTTATATAATTTTGGTTTGCAAAATTACAAATTCAAATCTTGCTTAGATGTGTAAAGTCGAGCCAAAGGACGAATAGTGTGATCGGCCACTTTCGTTTATGTAGTTTTGTTCTTCTATACAAAAAATCGATGTATATATTCATGAGCTATTTTTAGAGACTGATATCACATAAAAATATAAAATAATTCGTAGGAATGAAAATTTGAAAGAAAATTTTAATTTGATAATTTTATCTTTTATTATTGTATATAATATTGTATATAATTTTATCTTATTTTATTGTATATCTAAAATTTTCATGTTGCTTCCCAACAATTCTTATTTGAGACGTTGCCTGCGCTATTTATCTCACTAATCGAATTCACGAAATACCCAACTCCATTGGCGTCGAATGAACTCGAAACCACGTTCGCCGTACTACGAAGTCGTACATCGCATGTGTGGCGTGTTAATGTGGTTTCGGAGCTTTTTATTAGTCAAACCGCGATGTGGAAGGTCGAAATTGCGTGTAAGTTTTTAACGTGCAGACACTCGTTATGGCTAAACTCGCCTCGAACGAATAGGCAGATAAATGGATCCGACGGTGAGGAAGAACAGGTAGATACATGAAAAGCACTTGAAGTTCTTCGCGGGTAAAAGCTGAAACAGGCTTCGCGATGCTCGTGAACATTGCAATTTCAAAGCTTAATTTCGCCGGATAGTCAGCGGGCAGAATTCAACGATGATGTCCGTTTCTAGAGGGACTTTGCGAGTAAACGTCAGTAAGTGCTTGTAGATAGTCCTCTCTGCCTCCTCCTTCTTTTCTTAAGCATCCATTCTGCTGCTTGAAATTTCAGCGCGATTCTAGCGGCAAAGCAGAATCCGAATACTCGCCACCGAGCTAACTCGTCTTCAGTCAAGTGCACCGGAAGTAATTCGTCAGATAAATCCGATCGAATTTCCGGAAGAGATCTCTTTCGATCCAAAACTACTGTCTCCCGCTACGAAAAGATTTTCCTTTACATCGGAGATCTTTCGTTTCAAGATGATCGGTCATCATTGATTGAAAAAGAATAACATGAATAGAATAGAAATAACAAAAAGTTTTCACAAGAAACATTATATTTTATTGTTTCACAGAAGAGTAAGATGGAAAAATTCATAGATAGATTTACGATATTTTAATGAAGGTTATTAAATCTCTATGATAATTTCTTTTTAAATTTTTGAAAGTAAATTGACTTTATCATCGTTAAGGAATTTGTTATTAAAGTACATGCTATTAGTGAGACAACCCGTGTACAGAGGAAAAACCTCCAGAGTGGTTTCCCTTGGGGAGACTACAGGCGGAGGATGTTTATTAGCGCGCTCAGATTGCATCTCGCGGTAGTCTCGTGTTTATTTGTCTCAATTAATTTTTTGCCGTACTTCATTATCCCATAGTGAATGGATATTACCTTCCAGATTTACGCAAAATGTATAAAAACGGAGCTCTCTCTCTCTCTCTCTCTCTCTCTGCGCGCGTGTAACGTAATAGATTCATTTAGAATATGAGAGTACTCTGGCTTTAGTATTTTTATGAGTAGTGTATTTTACTTGTGTATTTTAAATTGCATGGTGAATGCATTTCTCTAAATAAACATATGACACAGAAAAAAATCACTGGTGTTGCTGTAAAATTGCTTGATGTATAAAATTGTTGCCTAAATGTAAAGTCTTTCCTGACAGCGCAAGTATGTCATATTTTGTGCTATACTCATTTTACGTATCCAAATCCACTTTGTAATCGTTGAAAATTTCGTGGAAACGCTTAAGCTTTTATATATGTATAAACAAGTAGTTGTTTTTATAAGATTTTTTGTTAAATTTTATAAAATTGAGTTGAGTTCCTATCAACAGAATTGTACAAATTCGAAAACAATACACAGAAAAAACAATAGCTGAATTATCTAAAAATTTAGTTAGATGTAGATCTGAAAATAAATTTTGTTGGACTGTCAAAATAATTTTGTAGGACGCTCAAACTGATTGCCAGAAAATCAAAATGTTATGCAACATTGCTCATGCTTAAGTTTTGTACACAAATTTTGATAGACTAACAAAGTTATTAGTCAGATTTGTATCTAGCTGAATTTTTAGACATCTCGATAAAATCATTCTTTCCATGTAATGCAATAGATAGATAACAGGCGTGAACATACTTGTGAATTTGTAGAAACGTAATTACTCTCGTATTATATATATGTAGGAATTATATCTCGTTCCTCGGTTGCTGCGCGTACGCAAATAGAATTGCGATCGATGAAAAGACAGTCTCTTGAGGCTTTCCCGGTTCTCAAGTTTCCATCATCCACCCTTGCTGTAACTCGGATCACGAACTTTATCAGGTCAAAGATTTGTTTTATTCAGTGTCACGTAACTCGTCGTTTTCTCGTGTATTCCCACGCGGATTCCATAATCTGATTGACAAGTTCCATTTTGAGCATAAAAATAAATCCATGGACTCTCCCCCTTGCGCCCACTCATGAAAAATATGAGATGTTAAAGGCTATCTGATCAGAATCAATGTGCACTTTTGGATTCAATGGCTCTAAATTTATTATTTATTATCCCGTCGTAATCGTTGAATCGTATTGGTCATATGTCATTTCTGCTACAATTTTCGCGATATGCCAAAAATATTTGTAAATATAGGATTTGCGCTTCACAAGTGTCGCATATTATAGTATGCAGTAACTTTAAATCAATCGACAACGTCCCAGGCGCAGTAAATCAGCTCTTTGGTAATTTCATTACGCGATCGTGTCGCGGAACGCTGTGGTGGAAAATTCAACGGTTGAGATCAGTTGCATTTTCACGGTTGGGGAAGCTTCTTGGGCGTCTCTCGGGGAAGATATGTAGCAGGTTCTCCGAAACGAACTTCCATTAATCTCGATTCTCGATAATAAGCAGATCCATGCCGTGAAATACGCGAACGGTCGGCGCGAGAAGAAAGTATATGTATCAGGAGTATACGTTTCGCAGATTACTTACTCCTGAACTTTAATTATCGAACGTATAACCTTCGACGAGAATTAATTACTCGCGAGCTGACACGATTTCCTGTTAGATCTCACGCTTGCCGTGCCATAATGCGCGAATGAATCCAAAGAGAAAATTTTATTATAAGGTAAACGAAGAACAGGTAAAGTCAATTATTGTGGTAGACGAGATGGCCGGCGCGAGAAAAGAAAAGAAGAAATTTATGTAGGTTATTATAATTTTATTGGTTTTTATTATTGCCTTTCCTCTTCGATAAGCATTAAAAGCTGTTAAAATAAAGACTAAAATTCCGATAAGCACGAAGAATTTAATATCCTCCGCACCAAATTTTCATAAAATAAAATGGAACCCGATATCGGCTCTTATTCATTGATTCCCAATACTTTCGATAACAGTCCATTATTATTTCGAGAACAGGATCGTGATTGCGTTAGTTTCGTGGCAGAAAATTGTAGAGACACGAGATAATTGAATTATACGGCTACACTCTATTGCGTACCCGCGTATTTAGCCAGGAGGAAGAGAGCCACATAATGCAAAATTGAATCCTCGGTATTGGCGCAGTTATGAACTTTAGTTATTCCGGTTAAATACGATAATAATGAATTATCGATTCAACATTATAACGAGCAGAACTCGCGCGACGATCATAGGAAATATATTTAAAATTAAATCTAAAATGAAAATCTACACAATATTAAATTATTTATTATATCTAATGTAATATATATTTATCTTTATATACATACGCTACGATAATTATCCACACGTTACATATCAAGTAACGAAATTCAACACTTGATAATTTCTTATTTCATTAATAAATTAAGTAACAGTCATATTTAGTATTGTTATTGTAAAGAAAGATCAAATGTGAAAGATATAAATTATTTCGCCAAAATCAAATAATGGAAACAAGAAAGAGAGTCACAACCGTAAAAGCAAAAGTAATTACGACTTGTTTCAAGGATTAGCTCGTTAATTACGACTCGACGAATAATTAATTACGTACGGTCCGATTAGATACAAAACCGTACGTGGTCGTTGTGGCGAGCGTGCCTGAAAATTGCTGGCAAGACCGTATGGAACAATTAAAGCATTGTGCAGCGGGCACGAACAAGAATAAATACACACGAATATACGTTTATATGTGTTCGTTCTAAAGCGTATACATAATTGGAGCATCCGTGAGGTTTTCAGCCGCCGAGTCGCTAATGAACGCGCGAAGACATTCTCGAACATCGTCGCTATTTTTATTTTTAAGCTGCTTTCATAGATGTTTATATAATTGAGAAGTTTAGAAATTGAGAAGATACTTTTTTTTTATTGAAAAATTCTTGATGAATACTTTTTCTTCTCTCTCTCTCTCTCTCTCTCTCTCTCTCTCTCGTTCTCTTTCCCTCTCTCTTCTTTCTATCTTTTTCTTCTTATGCTAAATGAACTGCAAAACTAAAGAGTTGGGAAGAATATCAATTATATATTCACGCTTTGAATTTTTACTCTAGAATTTGAATTTTAAAGAAAAAGATAAAGGAAAAGGAAAAAATAGTAATAAGAAAGATATATACGTCGCATGTTTGAAGTACGTCATAAGTAAGATCGTATTATAGTCACCGTGTTTTTCCATGCCTTTCATTATCACGGCTTTGTCTTACTGTCACAAAGAATTTTAAACACGTTGAAAGGCTAAATAAAGACTGCAGATTATGTATATACTGCAAAAAAAAAAACGCTTTTATAAATATAGTTTAATAAATATGACAGAAAAATATGCAGAGTGATGCAACGTAAACATAAATCACATAAAAGCACATCATTTCGAAGATTCCGCTTATCTTTTGAAGCTTATTTTTTTTAAACTACAAAAGTTCAATTTTATTTAAATCTGTTTACAATTTGTTATACAAATCTGACATCCGAATCTATTAAAAAAATAGAATAAATTACATATATTGTATGGAACAAATCCTGTATAATATTAAATCCTGTATAATATTAAAAGTTTATATTAATACAAGATATTTTTTATATTCATTACTTTAATCTTTTAAAAATCTCATTGTGCAATTATACGCGCAACGAATGAAAAATTTAACTATCAGTTAATTTAAGGAGTTAATTGAATGTTTAATTATCCCATAAAATTTAATGATTAGTTAATTTAGTAAATTTAATGTTTAATGTTTTCACTACTCCGTTCTTCTCGGCCAACAGGAAACTTCGTAATTTGCGTATATATTATTAATGCAATGGTTAATATCGCGCACGTGCATCCTGCGACGTTCCCGTTTTCTCGTGCTTCGGAATTATGAAACCTAATTTAAAGCGTTCCATAGGGATCGTCTTGCGGTCACTTTGTAGCCGGTCTTTACAGCCACTATCAAACCCGATCCTCTTTGCCGCGTGGAAATTCTCCACGCGCAAATCTGAACGGCCGCGAACAAGCCTTTTGAAATTCACGGCTTGTCGGATCTGGTGTTGACTCATTTACAACGTGGCTAGCTAATGTCCACTCAGTGACAGTCCGCATGCAGCGTAGCAACCACACGCTAATGCTAATCCGCATGCTGCTGACTCGCTTGCAACGAATTCCGACGAATTGCGACGCGTTCGTTTCCTCTAAGAAAGTCTGCCAGTTTATTCGCAACTGTCCCCACGGCTGTATCCACCTTTCGTGTCATCCAGGACCAAAACCGACAAACGAAGTCCGGGCCACGGTGACTACTTCAAAATTACTCGGGACCAGCTGGAAATAACCTTTGAATTATTTACTAGGAAATATTGTGGATACAGAACCGCGGAGGTCGTGGGGCTTTACAATCCTGTTCGCCTGAGTGCAAACCGTCAGCTCGAATTTTCACGCTCTTTGAGCAGCTCTTTGCTGGTATCGACGATACGCGTCGCTTTTACCCGCATAATTTTTATTTTAAAAAATACCTGAATATTGTATTTAATCACATCGTAGAAATTGATATTTTTCAACTGTATTTTCTACATGTTGCTTTCGTTTGTTTACTATTCGTTTCTCAGGCGGAAGTATAGAGTCGTGCATAAAGTATAACGCATAATGCACAAAAAATGAAGTTCTTTATTTTCTTCTTTTTTAATAAATAAAAGATTCTTTCTACAATAAGCTGATCAGTAAGTAATAGATCAGAAATCAGGAGCGAGTTGTAAGTGAGTCAGTGCATCATATGATAATAATAAGTTAATAATCAATGACTGCTAGAGATGATCAAATTCTATTTTTAAGAATTTAAGTTACGATTGACCAATCACATAGTGTATTTATTTGCTTTGAGAACTACGACCTTCCTAATTGATTGTGACATCATGTTCTAATATGATTTATTCTGAATGTAAATTTCCTAAGATTTTTATGACTTATAATTCTTATCATCAGTATCAGAAAAACAAGAATTAATTGTAAGTGTTCGATTTTTTAATAAAACATTCACTGCGACTCCGTCCTTGAATTTCAGGTGTGTTCATGGATCCATGATGCACGAAGTTACCAACACTTCGTGTTAGTCCAGTATGACTGATTTATAAGTACCTTTTACACAATCAATCGAGTGGAACGCCCTATTTGAAACTCTGCACGAAAGGGCCGACCTTGTTTCCATTTCTGAATTATGTATAAGAAAGTGCTGTATACACGTCATGAATGAATACGCCACTAGCCAGACGTTCTATGACGATGTCATTAATATTACCGGAGTTACTCGACTCACGTTAATTCAAACATCCCTTCATGCAACGCGATTATATTTCTCAAACAGTATGGCACGATATATGATATCCGTTCGGCATGCGATCTAATAAATATTTCGTTGGTACTAAAAGTATCGTGCTGAATTTTCCAAAAATAGTCTTGCCTGTAATAACGCTTAATAAGAGCTTTATTCTACCGAGGGATTTCGCAGCATTTAAGGCGGCTTGAAAGCTTTCTAAAAGCACTCAGCCTAGCTTCGTTTAGTCAGATCTTCTTGCCGTGTATAAGTTCGCGATGTTAGAAGTATTGTTCATAATTCGATGTAATTCTTTATTCGTCTCGATTTTAGCAGAACAGAAAAATTATTAGCGAAAAGAAGGATTAGATAACAAATTAACAGAACGATATGAAATGCGTTAGTAATATTAAATTCATTTCAGATTAACAAGAGATGATATCATTGCAGATGCAAAGTGCAAACTCTGCTTAATTATCCGAAGCTTCTCCACGAGGCAAATCGAGATTAAGTGAACTCGATTAGACTGCTATTCTGATAATTTTATTATCCTGAAAATCGAGATGCTACGGTCACTACTCCGTGAGATTGTGTAATTTCAGGTAATCTCGAATATTCGCGGACGAAGAAGAGCGAAACGATTTCGTAATTTTAGAAAGTAATTTCGGTCGTTAGAATATCGTTGGAAACTTTCAGCCGATGTCGTTCGATTAAGAGTTCAGTCTGCGAGTCTTAATTTGCGAAAGCGGTTCCCTCTTTGTTCTTCGCGCGAATCATCGGCCGGAAGAGTTCAATTTTCCGGTGACGATTTTCATCGCGCGCGATTGTTAACGACGAGTTCATTGAGTTCCGGCATTCTCTTCGATCTTCTCTCTCTGGAAACTTTGAACAAAACCAATATCTCTCGTACGGTGACAAATGTCATTGGGTTCTCCAACACTTCCTACCAACCTGCGGATTTTGCCAAAGTTCGAGACTGACGAAGACAGAAGTTCTATCTGACAAGAGCAAGATTGTTCACACATTCGCGACCCAGGAAAATGATCTGCTGTAAATAAGGTCTTTCCTTTTGGGGGAAAGAGGTCTTTGAGAGTAAAGTACCGTGAAATTTTATGGCGGGAAAAATTGCTTAATTTACACAGAATTCTACGGTGATTCACAAAGAAATGCATTTCAAGATGAGACTGGTTGAAACTGCAACTGCTCGGGCGCAGATTTCGATCGCGACCTAATTTTTTACGCAACCATCTGACACGATTCCTCTTTTACGTTTTTTCGAGAATGTTCTCTCTTGATAATTTTCTGAGAGAAAAAATATCGAGGTCATCCGAAGTTTTCCGGTAAACAGGCTAAACACGAGAAAGTTTCTCGATACCAATCACGTTTGGCAAAAATTCGGATATCTTCGACAATTGATATTTTCTTCAAATTCTTGCTAATACAATCTTTGCCGAGTTGTCGGTTTTAGTTCTTGATCGCATATATCTGATTTATTCTCAATCGAAATTATTATTTTCCTTGTTAAGGAGATTCTAAAGTCATCTGTTTTATTTTTCAAATAAATAAGTATTTTTCTAGCTGCCTTTACATATTTAAAAATTCTTTTTCTTTTAAAATAATGTAGTTCATAAACAGTAATGTAGTCCAAATCCGGTCGACTTTATGCCAAAAACGAAAAAAATTGGAAAATTACAGTTTTGTTATCGATTTCTGATGTCAACTCGTAACAGTATTTGCTTTGTATACAAGTTTTATACTTTATACGGATAAAATCTTTGTTTGGACTAGGAAACGTTAGGTTACGTAAAATAAACAATGTTGAGTTCTTAGAATTATATTTTAGATACCTTTTTTACATAACTAATATGAAAGATTAGTTAAAAAATTTGTATGTACGATTCATGTAGTAGTGTGTCAATGACGTGTAAATCAATAAAAGACGACTTTAGGACTCTCTTAAGAATATAGCGAATCAACCATGTAGCTCGGAAATTATCGCAAATATTTCTTTTTCTTTGTCAATTGAGATAATAGCATTGAAGTAATGATAAAGCCGGAATTTAATGCAGACTCTTTAAGTGTTGTATCACGAGCGACCTGAATCAAGGTCAATGCTCGCGCAAAGTACGGGCAATAAATTGTTTCCCTATTGTACCAAATTGCCATCATACAATTGAATCTTTCGATGCTTCTCGATTATCCATTATTTCCACGATGTGAGTTTGCCAGAGAGAATTTAAAAAAAAAAAGAGGAAGGAAAAAAGGAAATGCAGCGACATGCAGAATCGTGAAAAATGGTAGCACGGTATATTTTAATGCAGATTCTTTAGCGTATTCTGGTACTTCGCGAACAGGCTATTCACTTCCTCTCGACGCGTAATTCCACTTCTCCGACGGCAACATGTTTATCGTGAGATGTATGCATTGTACAGCTGAAGGATATTCAGGAGTATGTAAAAGGAGCTCGGAGGTATTTTGGAGAGCTACCCCTTCTTCCGGTCGCGCACGCCGCTATTCTTCAAATATTCATGCGAATGTAGAGTCATACTACCATGGAAATGCAAGATATGAATCATTTAAGTTGTCAACCAGAAGTTCAGCCGGTGAACCAAAGAAAAATTGTCCTCTGTCGAAGCTTTTTCTTGCGGTAGGTAGTTTGTCAAGGGAAAAAGTATAAAATGTTGAAAATGGAAATAATACGTACGATCGAATACCACATCAAAGCAATTTCATAGGATTCACATTACGCACAGACGAGAAAACACTCTCTTGCCTGGCGATAATACCTAAACGACGCGTGCAATTAAATTGCGAACGTATTTTTCGCCATTGCAAACGTGTTTCGATCGTTAATCATTTCTGCATTATTGTATTACTACATTGTTCGGCTGGGGTGAAGGGGAAGGAGGAGAGACTTAAAACAATGCTCTCCGAGACGGGAAGAGTAATCAATCTTACTTTAGCCGGGGAGTACCGGGTATATTAGCTGGTCCGCTGCACACCCGGCACGAAATTGAACTAATTGCAATTAATAACTCTACCCGCAAAACACATCCAAGCGTCATCTCATCGTCATCCCCTTTCTATCTTCTGTGTTTGCAGGCATCAGTTCTATTTGCATTCTCGTCTCGAGCTGATCGAGAGTAGGCTGAAAGTCGCCGATTGGAGCTCTGTTGCTCGTTTGGTCGCCCTGATAGCGCAAGCCGATGGTGGTGATTACGATGCGCTGTCACCGCCGCACGCGCTTTACTCTCAATGCTGTCACATACAACCCGCGGAACCATGCGAGCCGAAACCGCAAGACTTCCTGCTGCGGATAGTTCAGCAGCACAAGGAAATCAAAGTGCGTTGGAAGAAGTATTAATTATAATTTGACTATCATACGCACGCTATCACACATCACGCTATCCGGGGACGATCTGAAAGTCATTGAAATTAAATAATTTTTTGTTTATATAATAATTGAACGGAAAAAATAAATTAAATACTATATTGTAGAAAAACATCCGGGACCGATCTGAAATTCATTAAAATTAAATAATTATTGTTTTATATAATAATTGGACGGAAAAAATAAATTAAATATTATATTGCAGAAAAGATTAGTGCAGAAAGAACGCGTCGCTCATTTGCTACAACAATGACATAATTTGAAAAAACAAAGTTTTTCAGAAAATAAAATTGAATGTTTTGAAGAATTTTTAAAATTTTGTAATATTAATTTTCAAGTCGAGACTTCATTATTCAATCAGTCGAATTCTTTTACGTTTATTTTTCCAAATTCATAAATATATATTCTTTTTTTGCACTGTATATTAATAAAAATCATGTTTTTTAGTCATTTTTAAAAGAATTTTTTTTTGTAATATTTGATTTATTTTAATTTATTCATTTATTCAAAATGACAGCCAATTTAGCAACTTCCTCATACTTCCTAACCTCTCATGTATTTTTACTTTATTCTCCTTTTATTTAATAAATGTTGTCGATCCAACTTTGTATTCTCTCGTTTTCAATGTTTAATAAATCTTTTCTATCTATTGTTCTATTTTTTTTTAATTTTATGTTTTGAATTTGTTATTTGAAATAGAATATGTGTGACAGCGTTCAATAGAAAATACACAATATTTGTTGAATAGTTGCATTTGCAGAGAGATACGATTTTATTATTTTTTGGGGATGGGAAGAAGGAGAGGAAAATTTTGACAACAATCTTTTTTTACAATTTACAATTTGATAACTGAATATTGCTATATGAATATGCGTCGTGCGATCTACATGAATAATAGAGATATATGTGAATTTTCAGGGAATGAAAACGTCGACCGCTGAATATTGGCTCTTAAAAGAGATATCAAACCTCGACGCATTCGGACAGGAAATGTTTCACAGTAAATTTGGATACAACGGAGTGTCTATGATCGGCGTTGGTCCGCACGGAATTACGGTCTACCGCAATCAGGACGAAGAGACGCAAAAGTAATTATGTATTAATATATCATTTATATTTCAACTATATACGGATATATTTGAAATATAAACAAAAATTTATTTACGCAATAATTCCTCGACAAATTTTTTTCAGAAAGTTTAAGAAAAATAGTTAAGTTGATGAAATCTAAAACTTTGTAGTAAAAGCTATACTAAGCGTTTTCATCATAATAATTTGGACACAGATTAAATAGAAAGCTTAAACGAACGCTCTTATATATTGATTAATTAATTTATCTAAGTAATATTATGTTTCATTAAATTGCATATTTATCAACACGAAATCTCAGATCGATTTTAATGTTACTTTTCGACGATAGGAGACGGCACGTACCGGCTGTGCTTCACGTACCATCCGCCGAGATGATCGTTCAACGAAACAACTGTTACTGAGAGAACTTCATTATCAATTTATGCTTAATATAAAATAATAAAGCTGTGTCTTCTAATGAAATTCTTAAGAAAATAATATTAATACATGGAAAATGCTCATGTGCGATAAGATCAATAGACTCCTTCTGAGTTTTGCTTCATCCATTATGCAGAAGGAAGATTAACATCAAGATTTTACTTTATCTTTACCTTCATCATAGTTCAATTTATTATACGATGTATTATGTATTGCGTTACAGCATACCGTATACAGCCATACAAAGCGCTACATCACAACGGCGGATGTTCCACTTGGTTTACCTCTCACTTGACGGCGAGGAGACATCACTGGATTTTAAATTAGACTCCAGCCAGTCCGCCAGCGGACTTTACAGAGCGATCACCGAGAAACATGCGTTTTACAGCTGTGAGACAGTTAGGAGCGCGGTCACCGCGCAATTTATCCGTGATTTAAAGGTACACCCTCTTCAGCAGCGGATTTAGTTTTATATATTTGATTTATTTTTGATTCTTTTACGCGCTGTTTTTTTTTCTTTTGATAAAACTTGTTTTTCTTTTATTTAAATTCGAATGCTATAATCGATTGCTGTTGCTTTCTTCCAGGGGACAATAATTTCCATTTTCAATGAAGACTCGACTCTAGGCAAGAAATATGTGTTCGATATACGTAGGACCTGCCGAGAGGTATATGATAATGCGCGGCGTGCGCTTTATTGCGAAGCGGCGACTATAGCTCTGCCGGAGGAGAACGAAATCCTCGATAGGCATGCCTGCGGGGAGTGCGAGAATCCTAAGTGCAAGGTGAGCGACGAATTCGTACCAATGAACCATGCTAATCGGAAGATTTGCCATGCGCACTCGATACAAACGATTCGTACGATTTCAGGAATCTCGAGAATGTTTAGCGAGATTACTGGACGCTATGCTCTGCCGGATCTGCATGGATCGAAGTTTAGACACAGCCCTATTTCCCTGCGGACACGCTGTGGCCTGTCTGGATTGCGCCCGTCGCTGCGAACGTTGCCCATTATGCCGGGCTGACATCGATTATTGCCGGACGATATACCTCCCTATCGAACTGACGCACATCGACAAGCACAATCCGAAACTGCTGTCGGAGACAATCGAGCCTGTATTCAGCAAGCCGCTGACGGAGGAGATAAAAGACAAAAGAATTTTAGACAGCGAAGCGTCGGTCAACAGTAATATTTGAGAACGTCGAATCAAACTCGGCGCGTTTGAAAGATTCTTTAGGATTGTCACTTGCCGCGCAGGAAGGGTGTACTGAAATATAGGAGTGAAGCACTTTTCTATTTATCCGTCGAGCTGAGTTTTTCGATGTTCATTCGCATTCCGCAACAATGTTCATCCGATTTTTAAAAAAATTTTATTTTGCGCAATGATTTTAATTACATGCAATTACATATTTTATTATTATTTGATGCTATTTCCTTGTTTTTATTCTTAATTTACCTATTTAATCTCAAAAAGGATATTTATATTCGTAAGATTACTGTAATCATTTTTTTTTTCACAGAAATCATTTTATTGTTACAAATTGAATGGTTAACAAACGTTATTGTCGATAATAGAATGGTAAATACCAATGTTATTGTCGATATTACTTTTATGTTGGAGTTATTATAAAATTATTTGAAATTATTATGAAATATTAGTTTATGCAAAATCACGTATTTTGATCACATCAGTTACTCCTTCAATAAAAATTAATTAAAACTATTAAGAAAGATTTTTATTGGTTTCTTAGACCAAAGAAATACATTTTTCAAGAATAGTTAAGCTGATTTTTAAAATTAACAAACAGGATGAATGGTTCGAAAACACTGAAATTGAGAAATGATGGTACTGTGATTAAAGATGAATTAAAGATATTGTTGAGAAGGCACAGGAGATACGAAGATAGCATAGAGATAAATCCAACGAGGGAATCATGGGATTATTGTATTTACATATTTATGGTGGTATTCACAAATAATCCCTTTAAAATCGAGCGGCCGAAAAGTGCTATTAGCAGCATGGATCTAACAAGAAACAGTGCTGCCGACATGTGCGAACAGAGATGTAAACTATATTATACAAGATCTAAAAGCACTTGGAGTAAATTTTTATTTCTAACTGATGATCGGACCAATTTTTTCCTTGTTATTTCATGATCTTTCTCAATGCTTCTGTGTTCCTCTTGGATAGATACGCTTCTTTTTGGTCGTATGTTTACTCTGATCTAGATAACATTCGCAGGTTATACATACACACATTGGGTCGAGAACTTTTATCGGAATCAGTGACCCAGCATATTTTTACTACATTCGTTATTCATTTCACATATGCGGTATCGTTTACAAAACAACTACTACAATATAGCTGCTTCTAACGGATGTTTCGATGAAATAAAATTTAAATCGTGTCGATATACTTACATTAATTACGATGTTTACATACAGTTTACAATGGACTTAGAAGTATTATTACATTGTCACTTTAACTAAATAGTAGATTGTAGTAATAAAGACAACACAATACATTACATTTAGATATATATTGTGGATCTATTTTTATCACACATATAGTAAAAAAGTAGAATTAAATATGTAATCATTACAGAATTATTAGTCGAAAATGATTCCCTGCGAATTATATCTTACCTCTTTTTTTATTGAAGTATCCCATATAAAGAAGGAAACTTTTATTACCATAATATCTGTTTATATATGTACATAAGAAATGAGATAACCCGCAACAGTAGGGTCAAGTGAGTAAAAGTCATGAGTTCACCAAATGTCAAATCTGTTTTAATATACTACGCGCATACGTCATTCTTCGAGTAAGTCGAATAATAAAAGTGAAACGAGTTAATTGTCTGTGCTTTGCACCTAAAAGATAAATTGTAGAGTAAAAAGTCAATGGCATTTTATGTCCAAGGAAACACAAAGGAAGACCATTCGTAAATAAAAATAACATATTCTTATTTAAATTATGTGTCTTGAGCTGGCTAAGTATCCAAAGTATTGACCTTCCTTTTTGTTTCCTGTCAGTGAGAGAAATTCGATATTAGCAAATTGTGAAAAAATAATCTAATAAATTATTTCTAATATTTACTAATAGCATTCTATGAACTGTGTGATGAAAGTGACAGAGAGTAAGAAAGAAAGAGAGAGTGAGAAAAAGATAAAGTATGAAAAAATAATGATCGTTATAGTCATTTATCAATGCAAAGCAGACTTTAGTTTGTAATTATTTATAAGAACAGATGATAGTATGTATTTACACGCTACTATGTTTAACACCCTTCGAGAGACTCCTCTTCAGATACAGCGTAGTCTATTTGAAAAAATGTAAACTTATTCTATACTATCATAAGATATGCTTTGCGAATTTTTAAAACGTCGATATGATAGTGAAACTGCACTGTATCTGTAAGATTAGAGTATCGTTTTGAGTGAGCTATTCTTTCTTTTAGATATTAATGTGAGCGTCAATATAAAAATTAAGTTAAAATTGTGATTATGCAAATCAATGCAATTCTGCAATAGGTAAAAAAAAGATATAAGGCAATGTTTTATGCGCATTAAGACAAAATATTTCTGCCGTAAAATATCGCGTAACTGTCGTAGAATAATCTCAAATGACGATAAGTAGCTTTGGAAATGATCGATATAATTACGCGATTATGTTCTATGAAATATTAATCGTCTGCAGTTGCGAATGTGAAAACAAAATAACTTTGTACCATTACTGCGTGTCTCGATAGCTGTAAGATTACTAATAATGATGACACAATAATAACACTATTATTACACTATTATTACGATTAATAATTTCTTGTGATTTTAAATCTCTGTATAAAACATATAAGAAAAAGTAATTCAAAATATTGTAGCTAATAAATCTATATGGTAGACATGAAAATGATCCGAGAGAATGAGAGAGAGAGAGAGAGAGAGAGAGAGAGAGAGAGAGAGAGTGTGTGTGTGTGTGTGTGTGTGTGTGTGTGTGTGTGAATGTTATTTCTAAAAGTTTTTCATTTGCAAAGAGTATTTTTAAAGTATTTCCAATTATTTTTTAGTATTATATCAAAATTCCACCTAATGCGTGAGGTGGGAAAATGCGGGCGTACATATGAAATTATAACTTACAAGACGTAAATTTTAGCGTTCAATACGATGTTCCAATCTGTTGATTAAATACCGTGAAACATTGAACTACCTCTCTTTTTTATTTTCCCTCTATATTAATCCTTATACAAATAATTGTTTAATTTCACTATGTATAATTTCACATATTATGAAAATTTCTTATGTATTATTCTATAATATTATATTATACAATTTTCCTCTTAATTAATGATTAATATATTATTAATATATTATAATTTTATATATAATATGTATTTATATATTATATTAATTATAAAAAATATACAATTTGTCTAATTATATATTTGTATAATTAATATAATATATTAATTATATGTCTATATTACGCTAAATTTAAATAATTACAGGCGCAAGTTTATCGCACCGGGCGATAAAGCTTTAAAATCACACTCTCCCGTTTAATTTTATTTCGTTGGGAAATGTTTCAGTGTTTCGTAAAAGGCACGTTTGTCACGATGCTTCTCACGCACGTTCGGTTTCTTCTATTCAGCAGATATTGTGTGTCAGCGTAAAAATTAGCATCGCGCGGTGGAACGACCGGTTCGGTTGTCGGCGTGTTCGTAGAAAGCGGATTCGTACTACGGACTGCAGCCATCTACTTTTTTTTTCTTTCTTATACTTACACGTCGTGCAAAAAAAGCAGGTAGATGAAATCTGTCTCAGGCAGTTTTGTGTTAACACCGCGATTTTCGAAATTATCGCGCCGTAATATTAATATCAAAAAATTATTATCTAATCAGGCAGTATTAACACGAAACTGCCTGAGGCAGATTTCATCTATCTGCATTTTTCAATCTAAAATCGGGACAGACGTCTTTTAGACAATTCTCGTTTTTAAAACTTTTAGACTCTTGTGTTCGATTTCAAACTTTGTGTTATCTGTAGTATTGAATAAAAATGAAGATACATATAAAAATGAATCAAATAAAAATCAAGACATAGTATTGAGATATTTCCACGAAACGCAATTCTTTTGCAATACTAATCAATAAGTTCTACAGTTTATACAACATGAAATCGCAGAAAGAGGGACAACTAATAATAGCGAAAAAATGGCGAGTGTTATTTTTATACCGTTTCGATATCATATATTTATCCTCTCAAACAATACATATTCTTGAAAGTAATAAATTTGATTGATCTTTGAGGCACAATCATTTTCAATGAATGCAAAAAAATTAGAAAATAAATGATCATATTTATTCTCAAGATAGGAAAAAAAATACTTAATTTAATTACTAAATATAAATTTTTTCTAATCAATCTCATTATTAAATTCTCTTGTTAAGTAAATCGATGATTTTTTAATAATGACAACAATTGACGAAAGGATGCATTATCATGATTAAACTTTATATTTCGAAAAGTCAATTTTGATGAAAGAAAACAGTTATTAATGATAATAAATTCTATTGTGACGATTGTTATGAGAAGAGATTATAATAAAAAAAAAATTTTTAACTCAGTCAGCTTTCGAAAAACCTAAAAGTTTGAGATGTAAGTATCAATTCGTATGAATATAGGATAGATGCGATTTTACATCGGCGTGTGATTAAAATTGCTATCCGAATTAAAAAAAAATTGTACATTAAAAAATTATTTGAAGATAGAAAGGAGTATACATTTTTATACGTTAAAGTGTAAGTATTTAATAAAATAAGATTTCTACAATATAACTTTTCACAATACACTTTACCGAAATCTCAGATAGAGAAAGAAATTAAAAAATCCCATTTGATCACATAATTGTAATTAATCACAATTCTTTCTTCATCCGATCTTTTTTCGACTGATTTCTAATATTATTAACACATGGCTTTAAATACAAAAAAAAATTTAAGCAGAGTAAAGAAATCAACATGTTGAAATTGTCACTGTTTATGTTATCGTCTCTATTATGATTGGCCAGTTCATTTACTGTTTACTTATACTTAAATATTTTTGTATGGCATAACTAACTCTAGAGACACAATCGACTTAACGCTACAAATGCTTCGTTGACCAATGAGAAGAAAGAATTTTACAAACTGACCAATGAAAGAATGCTTCAAAGTATTTTCAGCATAAAGTGTATCGCACCGATCACAATGAAACCAAGGTGCGATATAAATTTCAAATTTCGCGCTGCTCTTTCACTGGCGGCAGTCCAGTCGCGAATTCGCGACGGCGCGCGTGCATCGCGTGCTCCCATTGGCCGTCCCGGCGGCGCTGTCATATGATGGAGCTGCGTGGCATGATGGGACGAACGGATCGCGATTTTACAACATGGCGGTGAAGTGAGGGCGAAGTCGCGGGTGCTGTGCCATCGGAAAATGTATTTTTCCTAGTCGCCCGTAGTAGCGATCCTGTCGTTACCTCGCAGTCACGCGTGACAGTGGAGATACGTGTTCAAGTGCTCGGTATTGGTCGTGTACCGGCTGCGTTAGCGCGTATAAATATGAGGGAGACGGCCGGCAGCGCGACGACGAAGGTGACACCCCGCGGCATCGTGTGCCGCTCGAGTACGTATGGCAGGGACTAGGGCTCGCGATAAGGGAGTCCCGTTTTTATCCGAGCAAGAACGAGCCGCGGCAATCGCCGAAACAGGAGCAGCGATTAGCGACGCGATGTTGTGGCCAGCTCTGCCGAACTGTGAGAACGTGAGTGTCGTGCGCCGCACGCTTTGGGCACGGGCGAGCGATCTTCGATGTACGGATGCAGGCCGAGGCGCGCGTGCCGATCACGGCCGCCACGATTGCGCGTAATTTCGGTAGCGAGAGAGGTTGGTCGCGGACTCGCCGAAATCTTGGAATCGGTGAGACTCCGGATTGCGCGGCGCGGCGCAGTGCGGCGCAGCGAGACGAGATTCACTCGACGGACGCGAGTCGCGACGCAATGCAACGCGGCGCGCCGCACCGCGCCGCCCAGCTCGTGCTGGCTCGTCCGCTCCGTCGTTCCGGAATCTCCGGAATACCTCGCACACGGCGTTCCGAGATCGCGAACGCCGTTGGCTACGCGTGATCGCCGAAGACGTGCGACGCGACTTGCGAAGGCGAGTTGCGAGCAGTAAGCTCATCACCACCATTGTGTGCGAACCACGTTTCGTCGATTCTCGCTCCGCTCGTCCCGCTGTCATCGACGGCCCGACCGCGATCAGCGGCGATCAACTCGTCGAGTTCGTCGACGCAATCAGGAAATGCTTCCACGCCTACGTTTGCGTTTCGTCCGCGTTTCAATTTCCCTTCTCCTCTTCCCCGCTGCTGCAAACACACACGGGTGACACACGCTTCTCCTTGAACGACGATTTCTTAACCCTCGCTTACCGATGTACCGAGAAGTTGATCTCTGGTCGGGCTCGGTAAACGTCGATGTAGCGATGCTCCAAAAATATACCGCATGCCTGTCGGCGACGGTCTAAATGCATCGCGGATAGATGCCGCGGATAAAATACTGCGGTATCGCCACGATTTTACGAATAGTTTCTTTTCAACGCGCCTGTTGATCACCGCCACTTTGTGGGACTGTCTGTTTACCAGATGCTTGCACACGAATTACTGTTACTCTGTTCTTGTACGCTGCTTGATAATGAGATATATTGATATTGAGAACATTGTGCGCAAAGGAATTGAAAATGATAAATCTTTCAAAATGTGTTGCAATTTTATTGCAGCAGTGAATGCAACTTATTATCAAGTAATATAAACAGCAAATTGTTCAGTGAACCGTGGCACGAGTGATTATAGTATAACTACACGGTTTCTGAATGCAAAGAAACTAATTCAAAAAATTCTTGTTCTCTTCTTGCATTTTTACAAAGAATTCTTGTCGATTGCTACGATTCTTTGAAGATTGTAAATAGTTTGCTTCAAACAGTTATGTTTAAAGCATAATTACTTTTAAAAGTTTTGATGTTATTGAAACGAGACTTACTTTATGAATTTTAAATGTATCAATGACTATTGCAAATTTGCTTATTATTTCGTAAGATATTTAGTGATATAATCTAGAAAATTATGTCACATTTGCACTCGAATAATCTTATTTGCGCATATAATGCTCGATATGCATTTGTGTAAGTTGACAGATACACAGAGA
>NW_017259545.1:1294842-1300477 GCF_001594045.1 Atta colombica | reverse complement strand
TATATATATATATATGTAAATGATATATTAGAATCACAAATGTATACCATATATAATTTATTTATAAACTTAATTCTATATTTTCAGATATACACAAAAGATAGAAGCTCTATCAATCACTGTGATTTCTGATCGTACATGCGTGCCAAACACGAAGATATAAGAGGGCGTTAAAAAAGGATCCAATGGTTTCCTGACATGATGGAAAGCAAATTATATGTGAAGAATGATTCGGGACTTGAGGGGCAATCGCTCACGAATGCACAGCCTAATCCGCTCGAGGACGGCGGCGGAGTAAGAATCTGCTTCGTCTGCGGCGCCGTGGGCCACAGCGAGCAACATTGGTTACGAGTGAAACCAAGTTCAGGTGGTTCGCCCAATGAGCCCTATTTTCCGTTTCTTGAATCACATGAGCCGCCAAATGGCTATCGCGGCGATGGTGTTAGAAGCGGTGCTGTCAAGGCCTGCAATCTATGTTACATTCTGCTGTTACAACAGTGGGAGAGCTACGAACGAGAAGCTAGACCTCACAGTCAGCGAATTTATTGGTTGAAAAGATGCGACGGCGGGCCATTCACAGGAGCAGAAATGGCACTTCAGGGCGAGTACGCTGCCCAAGTTCTAGGCTTGACGAACGATCAGACGCCACAACTTAGACAGGAAAGTCGACCGGTTGGCGTCTCACCTCGATTACCACCCTCGCCTTCGCCAAGAATCGAGCAGGCTAGACCGCCGTCGAATTCGATTGTCGAGGTGTCAAGGCCGCATTCTAACACGGCGGAACATAGGCACTTGGAACAAGCAAGACTCACAATGGAATCTCCCCACCATAGATTGCAATCACCTCATCAAAGGTTGCAGAGCCCACGACAGCCCGTCGAAGACACTAGAATATCCAATGAGGCGGCATTGGATCTAAGACACGCACCTAGAAGCTCACCTGCCCCACAACCAACCTTACCACCGCCTGCAGGTTAATTACTATTCATCAAAAGTCACATCTATTAATATCCATATTTGAAATTGAGAGAAAGAAAACGTGTATCTTTTATGTATTTATTTGTAATTTTTATATTTTGTTTTGCACATTCCAAATTACAAATAAACATTATTGTTTATCTGAAACAACATATTAAAAAGAGTACAAATATTTTTTTAATTACAAAAATGATAAATAAACATTTTCTGTAATTGTCTAAAAATATTTTTACTTTTTTTTTAATAAATAATTTTGGATGATAATACTATTATCGATAAGAAGCGTTTCTTTAAAGAAACGTGTATATATAAAACAAGATGCGAAAGCAACTGTCGGGATCTTCCTAATTATTAAATTGACCGAGGGAGTTTAATTGGATCTTTATCTAAGGTCAACTTACTGCTTTTATTCCTAACTTTGAGAGAATCAAAGAATGTACTGTTCATAATATGGTAAATTGTGGTATAGTTCAAGAAATTATTTCAACGAAAATAAAAGAAAAAATAAAATTGGTAACGTATATAGATTATGAAATTAGTATTTATTAAATAGTAAGATACTTGTCTTTTTTCTGATACTCAAATCCTCGATAAGGTACACATTACACTACTTTACCAGTTATTACGATTTATTACAACTTACTGGCCATCCTATATTAAGAGACCGATATCTTTAACAGCAGTGTACTTACAATTAGATATAGATAAAGTATCAACGAGAGAGATATATATATACGACAGTGTGAATGAAAAAATATTTAGTGGCAATCGTGCTGAAGCGTTTTAATATTTAAAACGGGTTCGAAGTGTACACTTAACGAAATAACTTGGATGAAATCACCTTGGACAAGCGCTATAGAGCTATCCGCTATCAGAAGTAAAAGCTGTTTTTTACTTCTATTACGTTATCTCGTTTCAGAATGTGTACGCGGTAAATATACGAATCGGGTCATTATTTACGCTGGCCTTAGTCCTTCCGTGCGCTAATGTAAACGTTTGAAAGTAAAGGTTAACAGTTTTGTAGATAAGAATTATATGAAAGTCGCGGCAAAGAGCCGTCCGATTCATTCAACGTGCACGTCTGATCTGAGTGGTGATTCTAGGCGATTTTCCTCCCGCGCTCCGCTCGCGTTCGCGGATTATTGAGCTTTGGTGACCTCTACAATTTCGATCCGGCCGATCTGATATTCATTAGTCAGCGGGTGCCCCCACAGATAACCGGGTCGTTCGAAATGGAGCTATTGAAACACTGTATTCGCTATCATATATGAAAGCGCGAGAAATTATCAACACTCTCCGTATTCGAATATAGCGTGAATATAACATGGAGATAAACTCACAAAAAAATACAGTTTCTAAGTGGGCCACGTGAAGCGCGATGATAATGTCGAAGATGTGTGCGATTCTCAGGACAAATAGGATGGCCAGTTGTATTGTCGCGCGTTCATAGATTTACGCGACGTCGCGTAAATTGCATTCGTCGACAATGAACGAACTGTGTAATCAATTGTCTGACGTTGCGATTGCAGCTATCTATAGCGGTGGATCATCATCTAGCGTCGGCACGGACATTCTGGATCTGTCGATGCCGGACAAAAACTCGGTCACAGAAGTCTGTTATGTTTGCGGGGACGAATTCAAGAGAGGATCTCTCAGTCATATCGCTGCGAAGCCACTGCCAACTCCACCGCATCCTGCTTCCAGTCCACCGCCATTCTTTCCATCACTGATGCTTCATCCTAGGCCAAGTAGAAGTCGACCCATGGACAGTGCTGGACGAGTACAGGTATATTTTCCGACATATTTATTTTCTTGATATACTTGTTAAAAAATTATTTTTAATATTTATATAATAATTCATATATTTTTATTTTTTAGGCCTGCTCAGCGTGTCAGAATCATCTTTTAATACAGTGGAAAGCATATACACGGCAAGGAGTACCGCATGGTGATAGAAATTATACGCTTCGCAAGCGGCAAGCACCTACAATGGATACAACCACATTTATTTGCTACACTTGCGCTCTCGAGTACCCTTCATCCAGTATTAGACTTCTGTATTGCTGTCCTAATCCAGAGAAGGAGGTGTACTTCCCTTTTATTTATTCTCTGAGACCTCCGTCAGGAGCTAGTCCTATTAGTCCTCAGGGAATGGTGCAGGTTTGCTCCATTTGTTACAAAGCTATCCCGCAAAAGCAGCAAGTGTTTGGCGGAGAAAATAACGAGGCACAGCCAGCCGGACAAAATGTAGATTTCCGTCAACAAGGTTATTAATTTTCATTAATCTTAAAAAATATTTATACTTTATATTTATTGATATTTGCAGATGTGTCTAAAATAATTGAACGTTTTTACTGTAGGTCCTTCGCCACGGCCTGCTGTTCCAAAATCTCCAGCCAATTTAGCTGGTAACGATATTCGCTTTAAGCCATACGACTTAAACAAGTCAACGGTTGCTACAAATAAGCAACGAAGCAGTACCTCCGTGAAAGCTCCCACACCTGGGCAACGAAATTCACCTAGCAACGGTCCTGCAGAAAATGGAACTGTTGCGCTTGGCCAAAATTATAGATGCTATATTTGTGAAAGATTGTATCCTCGTACTCATATGGAATGGTAAGTTCTACTATATATAAATATCACTGAGAAAATTACAGTTTTATAAATATCAAATTATCGAAATATCGATAATTCTACATTTTATCTTTATTAGGTTATCTACCAGCCCGGAGGGAATGAATTCACATGCTATGCATTTTCCTTGCTTACGAGGAATGGCACGTACGTCTGAAAACGCTTGTATGGATAGTCATGGAAGAGTATTGGCGTGTAGTCACTGCGTAAATCATCTTGCGCAACAGTGGGAAAGCATGGATGCTGAACGGGTTCCCTTAGAACGTCGCAGGTTAGTCCGCCGCAATTTACGTTAACTGTTAATCTTAAATGGTTTGCATATATTATGCATGTTAATAATGCAAACCACAAGAAATGTTTTGTGTGTTAAAATGGCTTTATCTATAATTATATCTATCACATTTGTATAAATATCTATAATTTTATCTTCATGAAAAGATGAACAGTTACACAATTCTGTGAACAATTTACATTGAAAAAAAAGTAATTGTTTCTAGAATTATCTTCATTAAATGTTATATCATGATAATTAAAAATGTAACATTTGTAATATCTTAAATTCCAGGTATGATATTCCTAGTCCACATCCAAACGGTGATGTGAATCGGTCAATTGCTACGCCACCGAGCTCCAGTTCGGATCGAACGTTCGGAAGCAATCCGGGCACATCGAGCAGCTCGATTTATTGTTTCTTATGCGGTTTACACAGTGATTTAACTCTAGCAAGAGTCTTGTATGGCCGTCCTCAGGGTCGAAACGCGCCATTTTTCCCGGAACTGTTGCGCCACCAGTCACCACCGAATGCCGAACAACTCCGTGAGGACGGCTCTGCCCTGGTCTGCACGTTTTGTTATCATTCATTGTTGGCGCAATGGCGTCAGCACGAATCTCTCTCCAGTGGTCAGCAAGTGAACGCCGCCGAGCGCCAATATAACACCCATGATTATTGCTGTTATGTTTGCGGCATTGTAACGTACAGAAAACGTGTACGAGCGCTGCCAGTAAAGGACTTTCCGTTCCTGAGGTATCATAGGCAACCGGAGAAAAGCCTACTGTTAGAAAACGGCGATTTTGCGGTGGTGTGCTTGGATTGTTACGAGACCTTGCGCACGCAAAGTCTCGAGTACGAGAGATGGGGCCTGCCTGTTGAGAAACGAGAATACAATTGGATTGTGCAACCTCCACCGCCTGAGGACAGTCCTGACGCGGCCATAGCCAGATTACCGTCGGGCGAAAGGTCCGAGAAAGTGGTGAGTATATCCTTTATATGTTTGCACTTCGATGGCATAACATACATAAATAGACAATAAGTCTATTATATCTCAATAAAAATGAATCTACAGTTATATTTGCTTATCTCTGACAGGTTCCACCGACATTAACTGTGAGGCCAGCGCGAAAGAATTGTTCACCAAAAGCACCCGAAAAGAAGGCACCTGCAAAAATTCCGGAGAAGGAACAAGGTAAGTGATAATTCAAATGAAATGTGCTTACTGTGCAGTGAGTTTCGTATTATGTATGTGACGCTACGAAAACATTTTTTTTTTGTATATATCGACATTTTTTAACTTTACTGTTTGGAGATTAAAAAACAAAGTAAAAATTATTACATTATTCTACCCCAAGAAGACGATTAATGCACTTGGAGCACTTGAATTTTTAAAAGTATATTCAGCGAGTTTTAAACTTTTCTCGTCTCTTGCACAGTAATATACTACTTCTTATTAATTAAAGAAATCTACAATAGCTCGGAAGATTTTCTCTAGCATGAATAGTTGAAGCACACTTCCGTTACTTAGGTAAAACTGAATTGACTTTTATTTAACGTATACGTTTTAAACTATTCTCTTATGAAATTGCGCGGAACGATTAATCCCTTTAAACCAATCGTTTTATAAAAATCTCTTATTCACATGTTCAATTGAAACTATATAAAAATATACGTCTGTTATAATTGTAAATTTTTGCTTTAAATATCATGAAAAATTTGTTCAAACATTGGTATTTATTAGATTATTATGAT
>NW_017259545.1:1293431-1294742 GCF_001594045.1 Atta colombica | reverse complement strand
ATATATATATATACAATTAAAATCTCAAAATTACGAGTATATCCTTAAGCAACAATAGTAATGGCGAGAATATACTATATATATATATATTTTTTTTTTATCACTATTTTGTTGGATTGCTTATCTTTTTCCGATCAAAACCTTTCTCTTATAAAATGTGAGTGAAGTAACTCTCTCACGAGCTCGCTGTATCCATCATAATATCTATCGTAATGTTTCTGAAACGCGAAGATTGCGATCGCACAATTAAATACTGTTAATCTTTGGATTTAATTAACTTAATGAATCGTTAATAACAATTGTATTTCTTGCACTTCGCGAATTCTCGTCTGTTGAAATTTTATCTTTATTTTAAAATGAAATGAAGTGGTTAATGAAGTGCAGAGCGTGCACCGATCGGTGCTAAAATAGAAGGCTATGTCTTTTGATCTCACTACTTCGCTTGTTTAAAGCATAGCAAATATATATGTGTATGTGTATACTGATACATGCGCATGTACATTTGTACAAAGACTTGGCTGGGCGGAAGGTACGATGGATGTGGAAGGAAAAGGAAGGATGAGATGTGAGTGGTGCTCTTAAAAATCCGACAGACAAAAGGAGACTGGCTATGAAGAGCTATCCAAAAATATAGTCTGATGGTTTGCGTTCGAGCGAATTTTCACTTTTTTTTTCCCATTGCTCTTCTGATTTTCTCTCTTCTTCCTCGTTTGTATCTTCTTTTTCTGCTTATATATCTCCATGAACTTTTCTTAAGTGTGTCTTGAGTTATAAGCAATATCTCTCTTGCTGCAAACATACCTTGTATATGCTCCATAATTATATTATATTTTTTTTTTTTTAACGCAAAAAGATTAATTACATTACGTTTAAACAATAATTCGAACGTTTATATGTTTACACATATTTAACTGTACGATCAAATTTTAGAATGCAAAAGATTATAACACGCTCGAGGTGTAGTATATTTCGTTACATTTTTATTCACTGACACCGCGCATGTTCGTCCGAGAAAAGCTTTCTTGCCGCGAAAGGTTCCCTTGTGGCTTGGTTGCTGTTAGCCTATAACACTTTCGCTTTGTTCTCTTCCTTTTTCGTTCTGACTTTAGCGGCGGCGTGTACGCCCCTGTAGCACGGAGGAAGGTACGTCTCCTCGAGTTTACGTTGGACGCGTGAGACCACCGTGCAAACCTGCCATTTAGGAGTCGTAAACTTGCACTCGAGCAGGCCGTTGAAGTCGCCTTTTTAATCCGGCCGCTAGACAAGCTTGTAAAAAATATATTAACCAAGTAACCTTCTCGTACAGGTCGT
>NW_017259545.1:1279857-1293331 GCF_001594045.1 Atta colombica | reverse complement strand
ATATATATATATATATATATAAATTTCTATTTTGCAAATATCGCATTACTTCGAATCCATAGGAGATAACCGGTGATTTCCCATTTCGCAAATATCGCGATTATTTTGAATCCATAAGAGATAATTCCATGAAAAAATTTATCACAAAATAAAGAGATTATTTAACTTTACGCTTCATTTGCTTCCCTATCGGGAATAAACTGAGATATTGTATATACATATATCGGAAACACTGCGAAATACGCAGGAAATCCTATTGTTTAACGTACCAAATATTTTAGCGTTATTATAATTTCGCGCTGTGCATGACTCTTTCGAGATGCTTTAGTATCATTATCATGAACATTTTATGGGAAATCATTGTTGGCAAAACGATAGATTTCTTCATTTCGAATTTCCGCGAAAATTTTGCAATAAAGCCTTGTATATAATCAAACAGTGTACCTGGCATTGTCGACAGCAATGTTGCCACGTTCGTAATATCTATAATTATCATATATCATAAAAAATTATAGGCCAGGCAAAACGATATCCTTCTTAACCGTTATAACATAGTTCAAATTTTTACTTGAATAATGACATTTAATGAACTGGAAACTAGAAAGTAGATTTATTTAATCTGCCTACATTAAAATTTAATTGAATGCTATTCTCATAGCTAACTTTTAACGTTTCTATTTTAAGTATTAACTAGTCTGCACTGCACGTAAAAACGCAAATATTTTATATTAATTTAATTAAAATGTTAAGAATCTTTTTTTAACTTTCGTAACTGAAATTTATTCATTTTTTAATGTATTTTTGCTAAAAAAATATTTTTCAAATGTGCAAGCAACTAAATTCGCGACGGAAGTTCAACGTGACGGTAATTTGCTACAACTGGAGAAGTCTTGAAAATATAACAAGAAAACGCAGAAGTCGTTGGTAACTCCGAGTATCGCGTTCTCGTTGAGGAAGGAAAGGAGGAAGGAAGTGCGCGCAGACAGGTATAATACGATCGTCGAGATCAGGAGGTCGATTAAGGTCGGTCGATCTGGCTTAGAGAGTACCGGGGGTGGCGCTCGAGGTGTCAGATGGGACTTAGCGGAGGGCTTAGCGAGGAGCTTGCGCTCGTGGATGGAGCAAGGGGGTTAAAGCGCGGAAGGTGGAGTACCGTGGGTGAAGAGATGCGGAGGAGTGGAGGCGGATGACGGGTGGCGGGTTGACGGAGGCTTGGAGGGGCTGAAGGAGAAAGAGCAAACGCCCGCAGCGTGACACCGCATTGCGCCCACTTGCCAACCCGCCCAACACCTAAATTCGAATTAGGGAGCCAGCCCCATCGTTTCTCGTCAACACGCCTGCCGTCCTCGTCTCCTCCTCGACTCTTCCTCGCCCACTCGCCCATCGACCCTCTTCACAGTAAACGTACGGTGCGAGATGTCAGCCCTCTCACCCCGTCCGTCTGCGTGCACGACGTCCATCTACGACCCTCTTCCTTACTCTTTCTCTTTCTTGTTCTTTCTCGGAGAGAGCAATCGGCAGAAGAGTACTCGCTCAACCGTGTTGCCTGCCTGTCGTCTTCCTGCAGGAATCGATATCAATGTCATCGACGACTTGCCTCTCACATTTCTTATCCCTCGATAACCGGCAGCATATACTCGTAGCTGTTCTAGTCAGGCACACGGCCAAAAGGCTCGATTTCGCTCGTGTGCCCACCGCTGTCTTGCGGAATCAGTGCCAAGGCGCGATCCGATCGACTCTCCAGCTTCTCTTCCAGATATTACTTTGTGTGCTACTATAGTGCTACTATATTTTTTTATTAGTATTATATGCATCGTTTAACTACTAAAATATGATATACAAAGAAAAAGAAGTTTATTCTTTAATTCATTTCTAATGGATTTTTCTTTGAACATTAGTTTGAAATTTATTTATTAAAATATTTTTAGTGTATAGATTTGAAAAATATTAAAAAGAATTGATATCTAATTCAAGTTTAGTAAAGGAAGAATTTATAATATTAGTTAGGCACGTATTATATCGCTTAAATAAGTAACGCCTTGTACATGTCCAATGCTAGCGAAACAATTAAGCATTCAAGGGCGCATTGTTTCCGAATTGAAAGGGTTGAATTCAATTCGGGTGATGTCGCGGTTCCGCGAGCAATTTAATCGGGTATCCGTGGTGCGAAACCTACGTTTAGACGCCTCGCAGAGCGGATGCCGCGAATTCATGTAGCGAGGTATACCTCTCAACGCGTTCTCTTAACAGAGTATGCTTTCGGCTTGGCGCGTGTTAATAATTAACCACCGTTGACTGCCTTACGAAGTAATAGAACCGCTTGCAAGCAGCTCCATGGCTCGTTTCACCGTGAATAAACCTGCCTTCCGGTTAGCTCCCCTTTTCTGCTTTCTGCTTTCTTGTACGGTCATTCCTTCTTTTGCTTCGATTCGTTCGTCAAAGTCTACTCGACAAACAATTCTTTTCATGGAACGATGTTTCTATCCATTACTATCGATAAACGACTATATTTTAGCTTTCGTTTTCGCAGAAATTTATAAGGAAATTATATTATATTTCGTGAAATGAGAGAGAGAGAGAGAGAGAGAGAGAGAGTCCCAGAGTATAATTTAAAAATATAGCTCGATTTTACTGTTAGATATCAAAGGAACAATGGCAATGCAGTCTCTTGAATTAAAAACCATTTTGTTATTTTTAACTTCCATCTGTGTCAAATTATAAATCAATCCATTTCTATAATTAGTTTCAAAGTAAACAATGTTTATATTAACGTATGCACTTAGTAAATAATAAACTAAATTTGAATCAAATTTAATATATATATTTTGATTTAAATTTATTTAAGTCAAATTAACGACATATTAAGTAGAAGTAGTGATGACCTAAAAAAACGATAAAAAATAACTCAAATTACTTATAATTTGACATTATGAATTTAACAGAGTTCTTTCAACATAATATTTTTAGTACGTGGTTAGACATGGTTATTTTTTTCTTTATCACGATCGTTAAGGGTAAAGCGCGTTCCGCAGCACTTGCGGGGTTACTCTCGTTCGAGCGCGATAAAAATAATACAGCTTATTAACCCCCTGGAGAATGTCAATGTGCTATTATAGAGAGTGGGTGGCGATTGTGAATGACGAGATAACGAAGGCACGGGGACGAGTGGCGAGAACGCGCATTTGTTCGGCGGTGGAGCGAGAGAAAAAGTGAACGGCACTCCGAAAGAGGATAGCTCCGGGGGAGCAGAAGAGGGTCGACCGAGGCGCAGAGGTTGGAGATGAAAGAGGATAATCAAGTAGTCTAGAGTAAAAGGAAGGGACGAGGGGAAAATTCTCTGTCGCCGCCACGTATTGATTTTACCCGACAGACAGTCGGCTGTTGGACTGTCTGCCTCATAAGCCTAACTTACCACTCTGTGGGATGTCGCGTGGGTCCTACATGGGTAAACTGTTCCCACCAATAGGTCCCAACTTTTTTTTTGCTCTTCTTCCTCCTGGAGTGGGCGATGACACGGTTCCGAGCGCATGGAGAGCACTCCTGGTGAAGGGCATCTCTATTGATCATTGCAAGGCGCCGCATACTCTTCGGCGACAGTTAGAATAGAAACGGTTCGTTTAAGATAACGGAAAATTCCAGGAATTTTTGTGTCTTTCAAAAACTGACTTTTGTCGACCGCTGATTGCTGTCTTAAAGAATTTCCTTCGCGCGATTTCTGAGATGCGTAGGTTTAGAATTAGAATTTACGTTCGCGAGGAATACATAGATTTCGTAAGTGTCTTTTAGACAGGAATTCTTTCATTTCACAATTTCACGCGCGCCTACTTGAGCCTAGTAAAATGTCAAAGCGTTACGCGGTGCCGTTGCGTGTGATTGTCAGTTACGCGCGGTAAAATATCGCTGTCAAGGCTCTCAAAGAATAATGTTGCAATAAGGAAATAAACGAAAAAAAATAAATCTAGACACACAGGTTAATATCTTTTTTTATATTTACTTGTTCTGTTTGTTCTCACAACTTGTTACTTGCTAAGCATTATAAAACTTAATTGTAATAAAATTCAAAGCAAGAGTATGAGCTCCAAGTCTTTCTTCTTTCTTCATTTTATCCTTTCCTCTATTCGCTGTCAGTTCGTCTCTGGATCGTATCTGTGACAGACGTGTATTCTCTTCGATTGCCTATTACCCTGGCTCGCACTCATCGAGCACGTTATCATTCGGTCGCAATTGGTCGGCTTATCTACATCGCGTAGTCCGACTCTTCCGGGGAAGTCCTGAGGAAGCTATAAATATCGTTCACCGGCTGGTACACTGGAACTGTTGCACACGCGGTGTACCAAGCGTGCGGTAATACAACGGCGGATGAGCAACAGATATATCGGAGACATTCGTCACTGCGTAAACATCGTATACAGGATTGCGTCGACTTACAGGCTAATTGATCATTGAATATGGAACATCGTCCTGTCCGCGAAACACTCGTGCAAGCTACCACGACAGCTGCCGCCGCCATTCATCGCTGCGGTGCTCCTTGCAAGAAGCTGTTTCACACGACTTGCATCTGCAATAAATCGCCCATCGCGAATGACGGTGTAACGCTCCCTGAGAATTCAGTGATTCCAGAGGAGCTCGTTTTGCCATCTTCAAGTTCGTACGTCCAGCTAAATGAGGATCGTTTATCATTGACAGACGATAGTTTAATCGAGGATTCACTAATTGATTACGTAGAAAATGTGGAAGATGTGATGTCGGAGCTGTTTGAACGAATTTTTATATTACCATTCTTACTTAAGAACAACAAGATATTCATCAAGATCGCGATGATCTTTTAAGTGACTCTTTTAAGATGTTCGAAATTATATCAATTTATTTTACGAGGAGATTTATAATATCGATTTTAAATTGTACTGATGATAAATGATGAATTTTCTTGTTGAAGAATAGCAGTTTTATTTTTTGCCTATTCAAATTCAGGTATCAGTTACAAAATAATGTAAAAAATTATTGACATGATAAATTAAATTAAATACGTAGAATTTTTCCAAGTGTTAACGGAAACTTGTTGCGCCTAGAGTCCTAGATACTGAACGATCGATAGCTCTCAGCTTGAGTTCTTTCTCGACAATTATTTTAGATTGATATTGCGAGACTAGCGCATTTTGCTAGCGAAGAAAGAGAGAAAGACCTTTTAATTATTCCCTTTCTTGCGTCCGACACGAGCGTAATTTGCAGCAAAATCGATAACGGGATAGATTGCTGTAATCGACATGGACATAGCATACGCGTTAATAGTTAATTATCAACCTACTGCGAAGCAATTAATGCAGCAGGCGCTCGTAAATGCACAAAGCGTGTACATACGCTTGACGATATTTGCAAAACAGTAAAATTATTTCCGAATAACTCGCATTTCAATCTGATGTTTCGATATCGTATCAAATTACTTCGCACGATAAATCCCCAAGTTTCTCTGTTGGAATAACTACGACTCGAGTGCACATTTCTGTATATAACTGTGCACGTGGCAAAATACACTCATTATTTTACTATCGCTACATATCTATACACGAATACCATCCCGATCCCATTTACTTGCTGTTAGCACGAGGCAAATGATTTTCATCGCAAAAATTGAATCTTATATTATATATTGGTCGGATCGGTTGGTGCGCTGCTTTTAATATACACATATGTGGCTACTTTGAAAGAGTACGATACGTTGTTATCGGTTTAACGATCAACTTTAATGGCCACATCAGTTTATTGGATTGCTCGGCTACAATAGCCGCGAGTGTGTTCCCCCGCGAAAGGGGAAATTAATCGCATCGCGGATACGTGAAACATGTATCGTGCACACGGCAACGGGAGGATATTATTACAGGAACGTATTTTGTCGGTGGCATGCCGTAAGCCGCGACGCGAAGTTAATTACCCGTTTACAAGAATTAGCGTATCGGTAATTTTGGCCTTGGGATCGAAATAGATCGATGGCAGTAATTGTTCCCGTGGCTAATAGCCACGGTAAATTATGCGGATAAGATAATCGTGCCAAGCTATCTTGTAACGACGAATAGACATGTTGGGTAAATATTGACGATGTCGTTGCGTTGGAGTTCCTTCGTCGGAGCGATACCAACCAATAAAATGTGTACGAAGACTTTACACTCACAGTGTAAACGGCACGTGTCCAACTGTCTCACATTTTCCAACGAAATGAACAATTTTATACTCTCTTACATTGTTAAATTCATACCGTCAATTATATTCAATTTGAGTTTTTTTTTTTTTTTTAATCATTATCTATAGAAGCCACTGCTCTTATTTATTTCGATTAAAACTAGAAGTTCAACAATTTAATTCCAAGATGGTATATTAAATTTGACTTAAATTTAATTTATTATTTACTAAATATACGTTATGAATGATTTACTTTGCAACTAACCACAGAAATTGATTTACATTTTGGCAGATAGAAGTTAAAAGTAACAAAATGTTACTTAACTCAACGGATTGAATTGCCATCTTTCATTCTTTTGGTATAATGGTGTAGGAACATTAGCTTGAATATTTTCTTGTGGAAATATTTAGTGTTTGCTTTTTAACACGCTAAATGTTGTAATACACAGCAGGATGGTTGTACGCATGACCTCGCGTAAATGACTATCTATTTAGCAACGATTGACCATGACGGTTTCACGGATTGTGTTTTGCGACTTCGGCGACTTGTGCAACTTTCATAACCGAGCGATGACACAGGAACTCTAATCTTTCCGAGTGACGTCCGTTAAAACCGCGTTTTATGGAGAGCTAAATTACCTTCGTCCGAGCGAGTAGCAGCAGCAGCCTTGACCCCGTAATTAAAGCGCAATGGGTACGCAAGAGAGATCGTAAATATTTTCTGGGAAAATGCACGAATGATAACTCATTTCGCAATGAGAATGTGAAATTTTAATGGTGTGTTTACACGGATCGATCAAAATTTCTGTAATTGCTATTAAAACAATCTCGAAGAAATATCGTGTATGTGAAATTATATATTTGTAATAAAATCTAGGCAATATTCGGTAAACTGCTGGCCATGTAAACGTTCTTTTGAACAGTCTTGTACGACGTTATAAGAAATGAATGATTAAATAATTTTCTGCATGATAATAGATGAACCTTTGCATTATTAATCTTTAAGTAGGTAAATGCTTAAAATCTCAAAAAAATTTTATTTTTATAGTTATATATTTTTTAATGGTATGTATAAAGTTATATATTTACATTATTTGTGGCCCTTAAAAAATAGAGGAATGTAAAAGTAATGAACTTTAAGACTTCTGGACAATACTTTTTATTTTCCTTTTCTAGAATAAGGTTTTTAAGATAACTACACATGAGACGCGCTACCACCTATCTACTTAAAGGTTAAAGTATAAAATAAACGTCTAGTAAGTCAACTTTGCACAGCATATGTGACAATGGAATTATACATAGCAGTCAGAGATAGCGTCGACGTGCGTCAAAGGGCTAAACGGATAATGGCACACTGATACGCGTGCGGATGTCGTTGGTCGATTTCGTCGAGTTATCTTGCTTCGCGGAAGTCAAATTACACGATAACGGCGACGGATATAGACGACACAGATCCGCGTGTATGTCAAAGTGACGACACGCGCGAATTATTTAGGAAGCCACCGACTTCGTAATCGTTCCATCCACGTCAGGGCTTTCGCCCTCTCAATCCGTCTCTCGCGCTTACATCGTTTCGATCCCTTTAACGTTCGGGTTTCCGGGTGAAGTGGCGACGACGCCGACGACGAGGAGGGGGCGGAGGAGAGGAAGTCGGCGGCGTCGGTGGCGCAAGCGGAACTTCGACGGAGTGCAGAGTGGTTGGATTTCAGACCTCGGTGGTGGGTAGGGGCGTAGGGTATAGCGAGGAGAGGTGAATGTGACGGTGAGAGCGAGTGCGGTGGTTGAGAGATTGGCAGAAGAGGGGGTGGCTTGTGCTGGTTGAACAGCGCGTGCCGCTTCAGTGCCAGATGGCTCCGAAAGGACGAGCGAGCGAGATAAAGAGATAGAACGAGAAAGGGGGAGGGAGAAGTAGAGATAGAGGGAAAGAGAGAAAGAGATGAAAGAGCTCCGTTCGTTTAGCTCGAGGCTGCTGGTTGCGTAAGATGAAAAGAATGGCAAGGAGCGAGACGTCGGGGACAGCACTCGGGGCCTGAAATGAACGCGGGGTTGTCCTCTTCTTTTTTCCTACCGAGGGGATTTCGTGAGAAACGTTTAGCTCTATAGATTTCGGAGTATCCCGTTCGTGTATAGGGGCGAAGTGGTCGCTTTTCGTTAACGTGGGTGGGCATAGAGATTGTCTACCCGGGATTCATTGAACTCTCAAGCGGAACGAGTTAGGCTCAGACGCAACGATTATATTTTGCTTATCTAGTTTCTCGTGACGAAGAGGCTTATTTTGCAAACGATCGATGTTTAGAGAGAGGGGGGGGGGAGGGAGGCAGAGAGAGAGAGAGAGAGTCTGTGGCGATAGCTCGCGTGGAGAGATGCTAATGGGAAACGTGCTGGTGTGTCCGTACGAAGCGAGTATTGTTATGGGTGCACGCGGGTGTAGGAAGAAATAAGGCTGACGTGGGTTCTCAGAACACACGAGAACACACAGAGGGACGGAGCTAACATTCGTGTCGAGAATCATTTATTCATCCGCAGCGTCATATAGCGATCGTCGATTATGTGCCCACGTTCTCCTTAACACTATCTTCTTATCACATCGAAATGCATTTCGTCGTTTCGATGCAGCGCATTTCCATGCTCAATCGAATCTTATATCGAACGAGAGTTGTATATTTAGATATGCGAATAATTTACGTTATACTTTCAAACATTTACAAAAGGTGGAATTTGCTGACGGTACATTGTACAAGGCATGAAATACGGACCTCACATGATCAATAATGCTGTTAGTGCCAACAAATACTGGTTATATTATTGATCGTGTGTTAATATTGGTGCATTGAGGTAGAATATTGACGGTAATTCTGATTTCTTCATTTCAAGCGTTACAACGATGATCGAGAATCCTGTTTATAATGTTAAATTATGTTCAATTTGAATTATTAATTTCGATCATGTCTAGAGGTCCATTGTTCTCACTCAATATATCATTAATTTGATTAAAACGATGGAGTTAAACAATTTAACTCAAGAAAATGTATTAAATTCGACGACTCAAATTTATTTATTATTTAATAAATACGCTAATTTGAACGGTGTTTACTTTGGAATTAACCACAGAGACTTAAATTGGTTTAAGTTATACTTAAACCAATTGCTTAACCACTGGCTTAATTTATACTTTGACATACCGTGGCAATTAGATGTAACAAAATGCTCTTTAACTCAAGAGATTGGATTATCATTGCTTTTTTGTCAATAATATTGTCAGCATTTGTTGATACTGTAACTACAGTATTATTCATTGTAAATGAATAAATAAACTTGCACAATCATTTACATAAAACTAATCTGAAATATTGGGTGCTTTCATTTATAACCATTTCTACCACTTCTAGATTAAATTTAATCTTGATTTAACTTATCATATTTTTTAAGAATTAAAAAAGAATTAAAAAAATAAGTTAAACAAGATTAAAGTTACTCTACGTTAGTAGAAATAGACATTAGTGACACAAACGTTTTATCTTGACATTCCAGAGTAACAAAGAACGATAATTATGTTGACTTGTGTCACCCAAATGGAAAGAATTCATTATCAATAACATTGCTCGTGTAAGGTTGCAAAAGTATTATCGCGTACTATACGTGTTATCGATTCAATATCATTGATCAGTATTATTATTCCGTGTAAAGTCCATATAAGCATTCGAGTTTGCAAAAACGAATAGAAAAACAGGCACAATTGTTTCTTCTGAATTATGCAATATCGCGAAATTATGCAAGATACGGTTACTCATGTTTTCTTCATAAGATATCCGATTGAGAGATTCTTTCAAGCTCAAGAACAAAAGAAAGGAAAAAAAAAAGAATTTTACATGATACGAGAGTCGATGCATGTCGAGTGTTATATGACCCGAGCGAAGGAATAATGAACGGGCCGAAGGCGAGAGAAAGAGAGTCAGCCGTCGTCGCTGTCTCGCGGTGTGATTCGCGAAGATGCATGTAATAACGTGTGATGGCTCGTCGCTCTCGCCGAAAGCAAGCCGTCGTGAGACGAGGGACTGGGGGAGGGGTGAAGAGGAGGGAGGGGGGGAAGAGAACTGCCCCACTCTCTGTCCCGCCGGCAATTCGATCTTGGTCGAAGCGCGGCGGACGCGTCGTCGGCCGCAGGTGGTAGGGATCGGCGAAAGCGGGCGAAGATGAACGAAGAGCAACGACGTCTCGCCGCCACCGCACCGTTCTTCAGTCCAGTGCTAGCCGCCGTCAGTGAGTGATCGTGGCGGTCGTTACGTCCGTGTGTCACGTGAATGAGCGGGAGAAGGAAACGAAGAGTGAAGAAAAAGAAAAAAAAACGCGCGTCTCGTATGTGTGTGATAGCGGCAGGAGCAGAGGGGACGTGGGTCTCGTTAATGATGGATTTTCTCTCGTATGCCGCGTAGGCGGGCCAGACGGTGTCCGTGTAAACGGGGCGCACGCGCCGCACAGAGGAGAACAACGTTTCAAAAGAGAAGCTCTCTCTTTCTCTCTCGTCCCACACCATCGCGGCGTTCGCGCGCGCACCCCCTCGGCTCCGGCTCCGCGTGTCGCGCTGCGTCGCGTCGCGTCGCGTCGCGTCACGTCGCGTCGCGTCGCGACGAAAGACGCGCGCGTGAAAATACGCTCTCGCCGTATGGCGGCGGCGCCGAACCGTTCAGTCAATTAGCCGTAATGGCACGACCTGCCGCGTCGGTCTCGGTCAATTAAGTGGTAATTAGTGCGCGGGCTGTGCCGTCATTCATACTCCTCCTATTTCTCTCTTTCTCTCTCTCTTCGTCCCGCGCACAGGCGCGCATATACGTACTGTTTATCCATCGAGTCGATTTTGGAATAACGTGGTGGAAAAAAAAAAGAGACTCTCTCGTTGTAAGGACGAGGGCAACGCGCGTCTCGGAGCGAACGTTACCGTGTCGGAAGGTGGACGATGGGTGCGTGCGCGCGCGCGCGCCTGCGTACGGCAGTAGAACGAGCACCCGCGGCGGGCCCGAGGCCGTAAATCACGCGTGGACGAGAAGAGACGAGGAGAATAGTCGGTGCACACACCCGGCGAGAATGTACGCCGGCCGGTGATATTCCGCCGATCGGTTATCGCTCCGGAAGGGATTCCACGACGTGTCTGCGCGCGCGGACCTTACACGTCTCGTTAGGATTCACGCACTCCGACAAGTTCGGTTGCACGGATGGTGAGCGAGAATCCTCGTCGCGTGGATTCGCGTGATTTTACGAAGTGTATGGTGTGAATCAGTGAATTTGCCGAAGATTGGAAGAAACAAACTTCGGCCTTGCTCGAAGGACAGAAGGATGCCTCGATTCGCGAAAGAAACTTGTCGGCGTCGTCGCGCCGCCGGAACTATCACCGTCATTGTCACCGTCGTTACCTTGGTGTAGTTTACTACGCAAACCGCGTCCGCGTTCGTCGTGTTGCCATCGCGCGGCGAGAGACCAGCTGTCAAAATGGACTTCCGGGCGCCACATCCGCTCGTGCACCCTTTGCACGTCGGACACCCTTATTATTATCCAGGTATACATAGTGTTTTTTGTATCATCGATTCTTTTCCTTCGGAAAAGGCTCAGCGTTTCTCTTTCTTTATTTTTTTAATATAAATTTAATATCTGTATTTTATAAATTTAATGTCTGGTTTAATATTTTTTGGAGAAAGAAAGAACGAAATTTTAATCTTTAAAAAAATGAGATAGGAGGAGCTATAGGTATAATTTTCTTGAAAAACTTGTTCTAGAAAAAAAAAACGGAAAGCAGATGTCTTACAATTTGTTATTTTTATTTTCTTCTATTTTATAAATGCTCGTTTTTATTGAAATCGAATCATGCCGGCATACTACTTTCTTTTTGTTTGTTATAAAAGCAAAAGAAGTTAGTATGTCGATCGTCTTTAGTACAGACAAATCTTTAAGATGTAACTAATCGAGGATAAATGTACTTACTAACATAATGTACTAGCAAAAAATGTAACTTTAAAAGTAGAACTCTTTTGAGATATTAGTCAAGATTTTCGATTGTTCAGATAATTACGAATTTCATGATATTCGTAATACAATTCGTGTAGAAAGTATCTGAATTATTTTTATTTGTCGGATCAAAAATTATTAGAAATTGTTGGAAATGTTTAAATTATTCTCTTTTGAAAAAGAAAGGGATAATGTAGATTCTAACTTTGATACTTTTCGACCGCTCGGCTCTTGATTTTGAAAACATGAAACGCAAACGCGCGAAGACGTTTGAGTCGCCAGAGCCTCAGGACGCAAAGACCGACGACGTGATGAACGCCATTCACGCGACATCAGTTAACACGCGATGCACGTTTAATGCGCGCGTGATGCCGAGATCGTGTCGCGCGTGCAGTGCATTGTGCGCGAGAACGGTTTCGTGCATCGAGAATACGTGATTAGGCTCTAACGGAGAGATCGGTGCTGAATTATTTCGATCGCGTATTCTGAACGTTGCAGCTTCCTCTGAAATTGGCGACTTTGGAATCGGTAAACGGAGCAGAATTGAAAGGAGCGGGGAACAAATCTTGGGGTAAAATGCTTGACCGCCGACATACATCTTATTTTCTTCATGCAGCCGTAAAATTCGTTCGTTCAAGCATATATATATAAGGTCGCATCTCCCGAATTTCCACTTCACTCCCTGCTGACAAAAATATGTTTAGAATTCGTCTCGCTCTCTCAAAGCGATTTATTCTCTTTTCGGCAATCTGTTCTCTTCAAACTGGTTTTCCGGTGCATTGTATTAAAAATAGGGTTGACGTATCAAAATTTTTAATGCTAAAACTTTATGAGCCAAAAATCTCGGGCATTTTGCTTGCAACTCCGATATTGTAAAAATACGAGTAGTTTAGTATAATTGTTCAGAACAATCAATGAATAATTATTTCACCTAATTTAATTGTTTATTAGTTGATTATTTTCCTTACCTTCGATTAGTTTTTTATAGCTTAAGGATTACTATACTAATTGTAAATCAAGCCTACAAAATAGCGCGGGAGGGATCAAAACAAAATATTTAAAAGATTCCTTAAAACTTCAAATACTCCTAATTATCCCGGACATCTTTGGAAAATTCCTTTAAATATGTCCCTGAACGCCTTTAAGAAAAAGAGGACGGATGGCAAAAAAGATAATTTAAACTGCTATTCCAGAACTGCTTGCCAGTTTCACTCGAATAATCGAACTTATCAAACAGAATCGAATGTATCATAAATAAATTCATAAATATAAGTAAATTCATATTCCGGCAAATTTTTTACCT